>NC_086444.1:716520040-716810040 GCF_028390025.1 Pseudophryne corroboree
GGCCCCATCGGCTGACTCTAGAGCAGAAGGTGGCTCGGGTGACTAGATGCCGTAGCATGCTGGCCAGGTTTTATGGTGGTCACTGAAACTCTGTCTGGGAGATCATCAGTGGCAATGAATCCTGTATCAATAGTTCTGACCCCGAGACCAAACAAGAGTTGGCCCAGTGGACGCTAGTTGGAGCTGTACCACCACAAAAGTTCCGACGTGAGTGTAGCATGTCCAAGCAGATGGTGGCCAAGACTAGTCATGTATCTACTATACAACTCATGCAGCAGTGTCACTGGGGACTTGTACGTTAATTTATGCATTCTGCAACTGCTGGAAGCAATTTCTAGGCACCATCCAAGAACTCGCACTCGTGGTGCCCATCTCCATCACGACAATGCACCTTCCCACAAGAAAAGTGGTAGATTATCTGGCACTTGAACACATCCAGGAGCTTGGTCTTCTGCCATACAGTCCAGACCTTGGCCCCCACGACTTCTTCGTGTTAACACAAATCAAGCGCAAGATGCGTGGGATTCGTTTTGAGTTATCGGAGGCTATAGTAGAGAAGACATACCTGCTTTGGATTGGTCCAGCTGCTTCACCAAGTAGTTTAAGCACATGCTACTTTGCATAGACTCAGGGCCGGTGCAAGGTCTCTCTGCACCCTAGGCAAAGCTTCAGCCTAGCACCCCCTAACCTGCAACCTTTGACCTCCTGGAGACGAGATGCAGGTGGCCACTAGTTGGGGGGGAGGGGGGTGGGGGTGAATTGCATCATTACACATATACTGAGAAAATGGATGACACTCCGGACTTTTAGAAAGTCACAAAAGTTCGTGATATTGTTCACAATATAGTTTCACTTTAAAATCTTTTAGCGATGACCATTCTTTCTCCCTATGTATACACACTAGCTGGCATGTTAGGAATCGTACAGGACACTGAGACCAATTTCACATTTTGCTGAGTGCCGGATATATATAATGCATCTGCATATGGGGTTTGGTGAGGATATTTAATTGTATATGTGTATACTTACTTATATACACATACATATATTTGCATGCTCGTAATTGTGTTCCAAACCCCCATCTGTAAGTTCATGACTGACCCTCCTCCCTCCATAATGTACTGTATTGTGCCCCAGTGCCTGTGTTTTCCCTATTATGCTGTTTATAAGTGCAAACCACCCATCGGGCTGTAAGATCTGTATTGTGTTTGGTTCCACAGAAACTCCCATGGGTTACTTACCAAAAAATGTCCTTGCTTTCCCTCATAATGGCATGGGTCATTTTACAGGCGGCAGCAACATTACAGCGATGCTGCTGGGTTCAGACATGTAGTCTGGTGCTGCTTGCTCCTGGAGTGCTGGGATCCAGGGGCCTGGAGGAGGTGCATAAGGGCTATGAGGAGCAGCCATGGGGGCGCCCCTCGGGATCCATAGTTACATTTGCCTGCTATGTAACGTTACACGTGTCAGCACAGAGGAAGTGCTAAGACATTATGTGGTACAACCTATCAGCGGCTACAACCGATTAGACTCGCAGCAACAGCCATAGCAGTGTAAAAGGAGGAGGTCGCATACAGAGACATCCTTCAGTTTTTTGATAGATGAACTCAGTTGCGCCCTCCAGCAGGGGCAAACGCAAGATTTATAAGGGGTGGGTTCCGTGTGTGTGTGTGTGTGTGTGTGTGTACGTGTGTGTGTATATATATATATATATATATATATATATATATATATACACACACACATGTGTATATGGGAGGTAGTCAGTATCCCAGTGGTTGAAATCCTGGCGGTCAAAATCCCGACTCCGGAATAAAGACCACCAGAATGCCAGCAGTGGCGGCACGGCTATTCCCTCTCCATGGAGGGAGAATAGAACCTGTGGCGAGCGCAGCAAGCCACCGAGGCCGCAAGGGGCTTCGTTGTGCTTGCCCCCTGTCTGCATTCTAGCGGTCGGGATTTTGACCGGGATCATGTACCCAACGCACGCGCATGTGTGTGTGTGTGTGTGTGTGTGTGTGTTATATATGCTATATATATAGAAGTCCAGGAAAGAACGGCACTGTAGACAGTCACATGCGGTGAAAAAATGTATTAACAGGCTACAGCTGTTTCAGGGCTACTGCCCTTTCCTCAGGCCATATACATAAAAAGACAAACACACATAGAACACTTACCCAACTAAATACCCCCTGGAGCACACCCGCCGCCGCGTCTCCTCCACGCCGTCCTGCTTCCGGGTATGAAGCCGCCAGGTCATTTCCGCCCAGCGCGTAGCCTGTCGCCATGGTAACACGGCGCTTGCTGGTCACTCAGGCGCAGCTGCTCAGACACGGAAAACCACAGATCGCCCCCCCTCGTAGTCAGGTGCTGGATAGTGGCGGACTCCACGGGTGCCCCCTAAATTAAAGAACACATACAAAAACAATGGCCCTCATTCCGAGTTGTTCGCTCGGTATTTTTCATCGCATCGCAGTGAAAATCCGCTTAGTACGCATGCGCAATGTTCGCACTGCGACTGCGCCAAGTAACTTTACTATGAAGAAAGTATTTTTACTCACGGCTTTTTCTTCGCTCCGGCGATCGTAATGTGATTGACAGGAAATGGGTGTTACTGGGCGGATACACGGCGTTTCAGGGGCGTGTGGCTGAAAACGCTACCGTTTCCGGAAAAAACGCAGGAGTGGCCGGGGAAACGGTGGGAGTGCCTGGGCGAACGCTGGGTGTGTTTGTGACGTCAACCAGGAACGACAAGCACTGAAATGATCGCACAGGCAGAGTAAGTCTGGAGCTACTCTGAAACTGCTAACTCGTTTGTAATCGCAATATTGCGCGTACGTCGGTCGCAATTTTAAGAAGCTAAGATTCACTCCCAGTAGGCGGCGGCTTAGCGTGTGTAACTCTGCTACATTCGCCTTGCGAGCGAACAACTCGGAATGAGGGCCAATGTGAAAAAAATTAAACATCAGAAAAAATACGTTATATACGTGGCACTTTCTAAGATTTAAAAATCCAATAATACTAAAATCACACTGATGTTGGCTGATCCACATTATACACAAGAACACCAATCACAACCATCACCCAGGAAAACCTCTGGGCGGTGGTGAGGAATAGTGCAATGACTCAGGGACACCCCCGGGTCATAGAAGAATTAATAAACCAAAGGGTCGGTGCGTCACAGAAGGTATAGGGAACACTAAAAGACCCCCCCATGAAGACGAGTTTTAAATAAACACGTTCCAATTAACTTTTTCATTGAGGCCCCGTGGCCAGAAGGTATCCAACCTCATGATCCACCGGGTCTCTTTCTCCAACAGGATTTTGGCCCTATCTCCACCTCTCAGTGTCGGTGGAACATGTTCTACGCCAAAATATTTTAAAGAATTGATGGTATGCTGAGCTGATAAAAAATGTCGGGCCACCGGTTGATCTACCGGTTTGCCCTCTATAATCAGTTTAATTGCTGAACGATGAGCCGCCATGCGTTCACTGAATTTCCTTATAGTCTGCCCAATGTAGAACAAGCCACATGGGCAGACTATAGCATAGACAACATACGATGTGCTACATGTAATCACCTGTCTGATGTTAAATGTTACGTTACGTGTTGGATGTTTAAATTCCTTACAAGCAATCATGTGTTTACATGTAGCACATTTGGGACACCGATAGCAGCCAGGAGTTTTTTTGTGGATGACTACTTCATCCAACCTCTTCATACCTGAGATGTCTGTTCTAACAACAAGATCACGGAGGTTGGCCCCCCTCCTAAAGGCTGTCATGGGTTTTAACCCTTTGAAAGATGGTAAATCCGGGTCTGACGTCACAATTGGCCAGAGGGCATGTGTAGCCCTGCGGACAATTGGGCTGGCAGTAGAAAAATCACACGGCCACGGCAACAGGTTTCTAGATGCTTTCGGTTTTGGATGTAACAAATCATTCCTGGACATTTGGAGTACCCTATCCTTCTGTTTCTTTAACAAAGACCCATTATATCCCCTGGCAAGAAATTTCAAAATCATATTATCTAATAATTCAGGGACTCTGTCCCTGTCACTCGTGATGCGTGCCACCCGCATCATTTGTGACAGTGGGAGCCCCTTCTTCAGGGATTCTGGGTGATGGCTGGAGGCCATCAGCAATGTGTTCCGGTCCGTGGGTTTGGAAAAGATCTCCGTAGAAATCACCCCATCATTCACCATAATTTTCACATCAAGGAACGTAACCTCCTTTTCATTACATGTGTAGGTGAATTTGATCGGTGATGGCAAGGCGTTAATCTCCGCCATTAATTCCACGAAGGCTTCTCGCCCACCACCCCACAGCAGGAAAACATCGTCGATGTACCTACAGTACATTAGGATATTTGTGGATACCCCCTGGTCCAGGAAGAACATTTTATGTTCTTCCGCAAACATAAACACATTAGCATACGAGGGTGCTACCGATGATCCCATCGCGCACCCTCGTAGCTGTAAATAGAATTCTCAGTCGAACAGGAAATAATTCCTGTACAACGTGAGTTCCAAAAGAGTCAAAAACAAACTATGGTCAAATGCAGTTGTAGCTAAGTGTTTCTCAAGAAAACCCTGCATGGCCCTCATCCCCTCGGCATGGGGAATGGAAGTGTAAAGGCTACGAACATCTAGACAGCACAAAAGGGTGCCTGGGGCCACGTTCCGTATTTCTTGTAATTTAAGAATGAACGAGTTGGTGTCCTTAAGAAATGTTCTCTGTGCAGGTAACAACGGCTGAAGAATACTGTCCAAAAGTTGCGACAATGGCTGATACAAAGAGTCTCTAGCCGATATGATCGGCCTCCCCGGGGGGCTGGTTTGATTTTTGTGGAGCTTAGGTATTGTGTATAACAACGGGCTTTTTGGGTGCATCACACAAAGGGCCTTGTGGACTTTAGCTGGTAATAGTCCCTCATTTCTTGCTTTGTCCAGAATGGAAAAAAGTTCCTGTTGATATTCCAAAACAGGATTGCCCCGTAGTTTACAATAAACTCCTTCCTCCCCCAGTTGTGTCAGAGCCTCTTGTCGATAATATTCAATATCTAAGATAACGATGGCCCCGCCCTTATCGGCGGGCCAAATCACAATATCATCATATGATCGTAGCTGAGAGAGAGCTTGTCTCTCAACTAAGGACAGGTTCCTTTTGATTTTAGCCGGAGCCGCCACGTATCTATTGATGGAATCATCCATCAACCTGCCAAAGGTTTTGATCGACTAATTCAGTGACACAGGGTCAAAGTTCGACCTGGATTTCTTCTGTAAAAAAGAATCAAAAATGGAAGTAGAGCTGTTTTCCTGTGGAGTATTCTGAAAAAACTCCTTCAATCGGAGTTTCCTTGTGAATCTATGGAGGTCCCTGGACCAGGCAAAGGAGTCGTGCAGGTTGGTAGGAACGAAACTCAGTCCTTTACTAAGGACACCAATTTCTTCAGATGTAAGCACTCTTTTAGACAAATTAAAGACTAATTGTACGTCTTCCCTTGAGCCGCCCTTCTGACCCCTTTTGTTCTGGCCACCCCGGCGGGTGGCAATGCGTCGGTTTGAGCCCCACCCTCTTGTGGGCCCCGTCCTAAAGGGGCACCTCCAGCAGTTTCATCAGTGTCAGAAAAGATAAAGTCACTGTCACTACTAGACTTTGTGTTTTTATTGCTCTGTTTCTGTCTCTGCCAGGGGCGACGTCTTTGAGGCGGCCTGCTTTTGTCTTGAGTATCCATGCCAGCCAGCCACCGGTAGACCTTATTGTCCTCATAATCTTGGTCCACCGTCATCTTTTTATTGCGTTTGAACTTTAATAACTCACGGCGATACTGGTCACATTGGGTTTTGAGTTTCCCCATCCAATCCTGTGATTCATCCTGTTGTAAGATTTTCAAATTATCCTTTTCAAAAGTGGTGATCTTGTGTCTAGTGATTTCAAGTTCTCTATTGGTTTCCTCAATCACCAGCACCATGAGATCAAAAGCACAGCGATTCAGTATGCCTATCCACTTCCTTACAAAGTCGGGATTATGCCGCCCAATCGTGGGCACATTCCGGACACGGAACCCACGTGGAATCTTATGTTCTCTATAATACTCCGTGAGTGATATTCCATGTAATAAAAAATCTATTTCTCGACGTTTGTACTTCATCAGCTGGAACAGGCAATCATCAGCTCTCATCACTGAATCAGCTGCTGGAATGCTTTCTTTAGACAGAATTCTGTCAACTTGTTCTTGTGTAAAACCAAAAATTTCACCCGGGGCCATAGAACCCATAATATGGCACCCTGGGATATCAGGCTGAGACGACATGTTATCAGCCTAGCACCTGTGTGATAGTGAAAGTGATGTTTTGCTCACACGTATAGATGACAGTGTATAAAGCTTTCAGGTACAAATTCAATTTAAGCAAATGGTGCCATACAACAGGTATCCATAGAACACTGTAATATACTTGCAAGACAGTCGGCACTCCCAGGCTAGGAGTGCCGACTGTCTTGCAAGTATATATATATATATATATATATATATATATATATACATATACACAGTATATAGGAAGCAATTGGTGCGGTTGGTTGAATCAATTTAACCAACTGGGTTACTGTGTGTCCTTTTGACGCCGAGTGCCAAACCAATTGCTTCCTACATTTATACATTGGTACTGTATATGTGAGGGCACCGGCACAGTTTTTGATTTTATGCGGAGTGCCGGTCCAATGTTGCTATATACACTGCTCAAAAAAATAAAGGGAACACTTAAATAACACATCCTAGATCTGAATGAATGAAATATTCTTATTAAATACTTTGTTCTTTACATAGTTGAATGTGCTGACAACAAAATCACACAAAAATTATCAATGGAAATAAAATTTATTAACCCATGGAGGTCTGGATTTGGAGTCACACTCAAAATTAAAGTGGAAAAACACACTACAGGCTGATCCAACTTTGATGTAATGTCCTTAAAACAAGTCAAAATGAGGCTCAGTAGTGTGTGTGGCCTCCACGTGCCTGTATGACCTCCCTACAACCCACACAAGTGGCTCAGGTAGTGCAGCTCATCCAGGATGGCACATCAATGCGAGCTGTGGCAAGAAGGTTTTCTGTGTCTGTCAGCATAGTGTCCAGAGCATGGAGGCGCTACCAGGAGACAGGCCAGTACATCAGGAGACATGGAGGAGGCCGTAGGAGGGCAACAACCCAGCAGTAGGACCGCTACCTCCGCCTTTGTGCAAGGAGGAACAGGAGAGACACTGCCAGAGCCCTGCAAAATGACCTCCAGCAAGCCACAAATGTGCATGTGTCTACTCAAACGATCAGAAACAGACTCCATGAGGGTGGTATGAGGGCCCGACGTCCACAGGTGCGGGTTGTGCTTACAGCCCAACACCGTGCAGGACGTTTGCCACTTGTCAGAGAACACCAAGATTGGCAAATTCGCCACTGGCACCACGTGCTCTTCACAGATGAAAGCAGGTTCTCACTGAGCACATGTGACAGAGTCTGGAGATGCCAAGGAGAACGTTCTGCTGCCTGCAACATCCTCCAGCATGACCGGTTTGGCAGTGGGTCAGTAATGGTGTGGGGTGGCATTTCTTTGGGGGGCCGCACAGCCCTCCATGTGCTCGCCAGAGGTAGCCTGACTGCCATTAGGTACCAAGATGAGATCCTCAGACCCCTTGTGAGACCATATGCTGGTGCGGTTGGCCCTGGGTTACTCCTAATGCAAGACAATGCTAGACCTCATGGGGCAGGGGTGTGTCAGCAGTTCCTGCAAGGCGAAGGCATTGATGCTATGGACTTGCGGTTGGCCCTGGGTTACTCCTAATGCAAGACAATGCTAGACCTCATGGGGCAGGGGTGTGTCAGCAGTTCCTGCAAGGCGAAGGCATTGATGCTATGGACTGGCCCGCCCGTTCCCCAGACCTGAATCCAACTGAGCACATCCGGGACATCATATCTCGCTCCATCCACCAGTCAGTTGCACCACAGACTGTCCAGGAGTTGGCGGATGCTTTAGTCCGCTTTAGTCCAGGTCTGGGAGGAGATCCCTCAAGAGACCATCCGCCACCTCATCAGGAGCATGCCCAGGCATTGTAGGGAGGTCATACAGGCACATGGAGGCCACACACACTACTGAGCCTCATTTTGACTTGTTTTAAGGACATTACATCAAAGTTGGATCAGCCTGTAGTGTGTTTTTCCACTTTAATTTTGAGTGTGACTCCAAATCCAGACCTCCATGGGTTAATAAATTTGATTTCCATTGATAATTTTTGTGTGATTTTGTTGTCAGTACAGTCAACTAAGAATATTTCATTCATTCTGATCTAGGATGTGTTATTTTATTGTTCCCTTTATTTTTTTGAGCAGTGTATATATATATATATATATATATATATATATAATCTCATACATTATTAATAATACCACACAAAATATAACTTTTACATGGTTTAGGTGGCTGTACCAAAGTCTAAATTAGCTGCTGTTGTGAGGCTTTTGTAGAAAAGATACTAATATCACCACCAAAATGGCACTACCCATACATTTATATGGACTACATGAAAATGGCCACGCTGTTTTCCTAAATTAAGTAGTCAATAAATATACCTCACTGTATAGGACATTTCTAAGGGGGAAGTACAGTACCATTCAGAACTCCTTCCCACAGGTCCGAGAATCGCGACAAAATGCAGCGAGTGGGCGTGGTCTAATCTTGGGGGCGGAGCTACGGTCGTGGGCTTCAAGAACACGGTAAGGACACACAAAAAAACATTTAGTCCAACAGGGGGGGTTTCTGCTTACTCAGAAACCCGCCCTGTGTGTGCCACTGCTCCAGGGACCAGCGCCCCTATGCAGCCACCTAAAGCTGCCTAATGGTAGAGCCGGCCCTGCATAGACTCCTCTCTCTGGTGAATACTTTGAGAAAACGTATGTTCACTTTGTGTATAAATATAATACATTTTGTGCATCTGGAAACTTATTGCACACCCCTCTTAGCAAGTGCATAGCTATCATAGGTGCAGGGAGTGCAGCTGCTATGGGGCCCAGAGCTGAAAGGGGCCCGCCTTCCCTTTCACAGTTACATGTGTTATATACATTTTTCACCACTGGCAGATACTGTACATAGATGCCCTTACAAACTTTTGCCTTGGGGCCTACAAAATATCTAGATACAGTATTCCTCTGGACCTGCTTATTTCAATTTGATAAAAAATTAACTGGAGGGCATTATATTATTACATAATATAAACTGGGGCACTGTAATGTGTCATAATATGAAGTGGGGACAATGCACGTCATAATGTGAATTGGGGGTACTGTGTTGCATAACTAGGGCACTACTATGGTTCATAAATTAATGTAGAACTGTATTATGGTGCATAACATTAACAACTGCTGCAGTTGTCTCTTCTAGATGTCTCTCTAGAAGCATTGGGACATGGTAGATGCTAGAATCAAGTGGGCTAAGGGACCTTTTCCGTAAGGGGGAGGAGTTACGATGCAAGGGGGAGGAGCTAGGCCAGCGGGATAGTTCCTCTACTATCCACGCCACCAACTATTACCTTTAGTAATTAGGTGGTGAGCGAAGCGGAGCGGAGCGAGCCACCGTGCCCGAAGCGTGGCGAGCGAAGCGAGCCCGCGAGGGTACTTTTCGGGTACCCTGTTCGCCCGTAGCTCCTCCCCCTGGTGACGTAGCTCCTCCCCTCAATACGTCACAAGGTCCCTTCAGCCACTCCGATATAGAACCAACCATTGGGACATGTGCCCTTTCAAAATGTTGCTATGGGGCCCACAAAATTCTGGCTACGCCCCTGCCTCTTAGTTTGCAATAAAATGATAATTATGCAATAGGTAATAACTTTTCTATAGTTTAATGGGCTTCGCCTTCTTTATGTTACCTGCTGCAGCAACCCTTTATCTGTGACTTGGAGAAATGCAGTTTCTCAATTGTTTCAATATACTAGATTCTTAATACACAATAATCTTTAAAAAAAGACAGATATAATGAAATAGCAAAACTGATGATCAGCAGACTAGCAAAACTATAGACTGATTACTCATTTAATTTAAAGTGAATACAAAGTTCTGTCCAGGAGTGTTTCAACAGAGGAGTGGGCCTGTGTGCACCCCCGGGTGGGCCTCCTCCTCTGCACGGTGCAGTAGTCTCTGGCATTGTGCCGGAGTATACTGAGCATGCACAGGTCTCCTGAAACATGGCATCCACCATGTTGTGGAGACCATTTTGGCTCCAATTTTCACATCGACTGCAGCGCCCGACGCTGGACTCCAGAAAGGTGAGTATTAAAATATGGGTGCAATGTGTGCAGTGTGGGCCCCTCCTGTACCCAGGGGCTTGTGTGAACTGCACTTATTGAAACCATTATAGAAACGTCAATGGGGTAAATTACCTAAGATGGGAGTTCAATTTAAGATGGGATGTTGCCTATAGCAACCAATCAGAATCTACTTCTCATTTATCTAGCACCTTCTAGAAGATAATACCTGCAATCGGATTGGTTGCTATGGGCAACATCCCATTTTAAATAGAACTCCCATCTTAGTAAATTTACCCCAGTATTTCTGTCATTGGAGTACTTTGTTGCTGGGTATATATTTGTAATCCATAATGGGTGAAGTAATAGGATTAGCATATAATGCTGGTCTTTCCTCATTCAGAGAAACGGGATACATACGATATCCCGGCGGATGGGATGCTGGTGGTCAAATGACCGACACCGTCATCCCAAAGCAGAGATTCCCCTACGGGGGTTGGGTAAGTATGTTTACCCTCCCTTCCCTCAGCCTAACCCTAACCTTTCCCCTCCCACAGCCGAACCCTAACCCTCCCTGGTGGTGTGTAAACCTAGCCCCCTAACTCTCCCCTTTCCGCAGCTAAACCTAATCGCCCCTTCCCCAAAGCCTAACCCTTCCCCTCAGCCACCCCCTCCTCGCAGCCTAACCCTAACCCTTTCTTTCCCGCAGCCTAAGCATAACCCTTCTCCCGCAGCCTAAACCTAAACTCAACCTCCCCACAGCTTACCAGTCAGGAGTGCCAGCAGAGGTCAATCGGGATTCGGGCATTTGGGATCCTGGCACCGGCATTTCAATCCATGTTGGGATTCCAGCGTCAGCATACCGAGCAGTGTCGGGATTCTGGCATCGCCATTCTGACTACTGGGATACCCTACCACAAGTATCCTGAACTTTGAATCTTAACTTTGAACTTTTAATTTGAACTTTGAAGTATCCTGAACCTGCTTTGGCTTCCAATGATAAGGCACAATAAACATAGTTCCATTTTCAATAGCTCAATTATCTTCAGAGTATCAATAGCATAATCCCACAGTGCTCTTTAATCATTTTATGATTCTATCACTAAATTGTGTCCTCTTTTTACACTGTTAGGCTGGGGACACACTTGCTGGTATGGACCCGATATACCGTCCAAACGGGGCGGATCGGACGATACAGATGTTACATCTTTGCTATTTTACTCAATTTGGCACAACAAGCAACACACGGCTAAGCTGTTTTCACGAGTAGTGAGTGGAAGGATTTAAAAAAAAATTGGTTTGCCATAATAGAATATGTATAAAGTAACATATTAAAGAAGCAAATTAAGAAAAATCGCAAGGCATGGCTAAATCTCTGAGTCTATGGCATGCAAAACCGTGCCATACATGGTGTGATATAGCAAAGATGTACGTGGATACATATCGTATACATCGGGAAGTGTCTATGGGGGCCATTCCAAGTTGATCGCACGCTGCAACTTTTTGCAGCTGTGCAATAAGATAGTCGCCGCCTATGGGAGAGTGTATTTTAGCGTAGCAAGTGTGCGAACACTTGTGCAGCCGTGCGGTACAAAAACATTTTGTGCAGTTTCTGAGTAGCTCTGAACTTACTCAGTCACTGCGATCACTTCAGCCTGTCATGTCCTGGAATTGACGTCAGACACCCGCCCTGCAAACGCCTGGACACGCCTGCGTTTTCTCTCCACTCCCAGAAAACGATCAGTTGCAACCCTGGAACGCTTTCCTACTGTCAGTCACCTTGCGAACGCCGCTGTGATCGAAATCTTCATTAGAACATTCACTGCCTGGCGTTCCGCGTTGCCGGGCATCGACGCGCCTGCGCACTGTGGCCGCAGAGCATGCGCATTCCGGACCCGATCGCACGACTGCAAAAAACTGCAGCATGCAATCAGGTCAGAATGAACCCCTATACCCTATATCGTTAATGATGCGCGCTCCAACGGGTGGTTAACGAGGTACAATATCTTTAGTTTTCATCTTGAAATCTAAAGATACTGTATTGTACGAGACGGCATACACCTGGATGTGGGTGCATGCCATCACTGATGAGATGCAAACTATATAGTTCAGTGGGCCTAATTCAGACTTGATCGTAGCAGTAACTTCGTTAGCAGATGGGCAAAACCATGTGCACTGCAGGGGGGGGGGCAGATATAACATGTGCAGAGAGAGTTAGATTTGGGTGGGTTATATTGTTTCTGTGCTGGGTAAATACTGGCTGCTTTATTTTTACACTGCAATTTAGATTTCAGTTTGAACGCACCCCACCCAAATCTAACTCTCTCTGCACATGTTATATCTGACCCCCCCTGCAGCACACATGGTATTGCCCATCTGCTAACAAAGTTGCTGCTACAATCAGGTCTGAATTAGGGGGGTCATTCTGAGTTGATCGCTAGCTGCTTTCGGTCGCTGTGCAGCGATGAGGCAAAAAAAATGGCACTTCTGCGCATGCGTATGCGGCGCAATGCGCACGCGTGACGTACTATTACAACGGCCAAAGTAGTTTAACACAGGGTCTAGCAAAGCTTTTCAGTCGCACTGCTGACCGCAGAGTGATTGACATGAAGTGGGCGTTTCTGGGTGTCAACTGACCGTTTTCAGGGAGTGTTCGGAAAAACGCAGGCATGCCAGGAAAAACGCAGGCTTGGCTGGGTGAATGCGTGTTTGTGACGTCAAAACAGGAACTGAACAGTCTGACGTCATCGCAAGCGCTGAGTAGGTATTGAGCTACTCTAAACTGCACAATTTTTTTTTACAGCCGCTCTGCGATCCTTTCTTTTGCACTTCTGCTAAGCTAAAATACAGTCCCAGTGGGAGGCGGCACAGCGTTTGCACGGCTGCTAAAAACAGCTAGCGAGCGAACAACTCGGAATGACCACCCATGGGCCTTGGTGGTCATTCCGAATTGATCGTAGCCAGCAACTTTTTGCTGCTGCTGCGATCAACTAGTCCACGCCTATGAGGGAGTGTATTTTAGCTTAGCAGGGCTGCGATCACTTGTGCAGTGCTGCTAAGCTAAAAAAAATTTCAAGTAAAAGAAGACTAGCCCTGGACATACTTACCCTGTGCGACGATCTCTGTGATGCTGGGGCCGGCTTTGACGTCAGACGTCCGCCCTCCGTTCTGCTGGACACGCCATGCGTTTTCTTCTCCACTCTCTGAAAACGGTCTCCAATGGTCTGGTGACGTCCAGGTACGCCTTCTTTCTGTCAATCTTCTTGCGGTCGGCTCTGCGACCGCTTTCTTCGTACTCGTGGATGTAACCCGGTGACCCCTGTCGCCGGGCAATGTCGTGCACGCGCAGTGCAACCACTGCGCATGCGCATTCCAGACCCGTTTGCCCCGCAGCGACAAACCGCTGCATGCGAACGGGTCGGAATGACCCCCCTAATTAAGATCTGATCTCAGCAGCAAATTTGTTAGCTAATGGACAAAACCATGTGCACTGCAGGGGGGGCAGGTATAACATGTGCATAGAGAGTTAGATTTGGGTGGGGTGTGTTCAAACTGAAATCTAAATTGCAGTGTAAAAATAAAGCAGACAGTATTTACCCTGCACAGAAACAAAATAGGCCACCCACATCTAACTCTCTGTGCAAATGTTATATCTGCCTCACCTGCACTGCACATGGTTTTTGCCCATTAGCTAACAAATTTGCTGCTGCGATCAGATCTGAATTAGGCCCATTGGGGGTCATTCCGACCCGATCGCTCGCTGCAGTTTCTCGCAGCGCAGCGATTGGGTCGGACTGTGCATGCGCCGCCGCCGCAGTGCGCTGGCGCATGGCAGCCGTTGTTGCCTAACTATTACCTCTGAGACAGAGGCGGTCGAAGGTCGCCGTTTAGGGGGCGTGGTCGGGCCAACGCAGGCGTGGCTGGACCATTGAGGGGGGGCGGTCCGCGGCGGCTGCATGACTTCACACGCAGCCGCTGCGGGACGAGGAGCGACGAGTAGCTCCCAACCAGCACGCTAAAGCTGCGCTGGGCGGGAGCTACTCTTGAAGTACAAAGGCATCGCCACTGTGTGATGCCTTTGCACTTCTGCAGGGGGTCGGCACTGACATGCAGGGCGGACTAGCCCTGTGCTGGGCGTCCCCCCGCATGTCAGTGTGAATGATCGTAGCTGTGCTAAATTTAGCACAGCTACGATCAACTCGGAATGACCCTCTTTGTTCATACACACTGGGCCTAATACAGACCTGATCGTAGCAGTAACTTTGTTAGCAGATGGGCAATACCATGTGCACTGCAGGTGGGGCAGATGTAACATGTGCAGAGACAGTTAGATTTGGGTTCAAACTGAAATCTAAGTTGCAGTGTAAAAATAAAGCAGCCAGTATTTATCCTGCACAGAAACAAAATAACCCACCCAAATCTAACTCTCTCTGCACATGTTATATCTGCCCCACCTGCAGTGCACATATGCCCTCATTCCGAGTTGATCGCTCGCTAGCTACTTTTAGCAGCCGTGCAAACGCAAAGTTGCCGCCCACGGTGGAGTGTATTTTCACTTTACAGGAGTGCGAACGCCTGTGCAGCCGAGCGGCAGCAAACACATTTTGTGCAGAACAAGACCATCCCTGTAGTTACTTATTCTGTGCGACGATTGCTGCGACGAAGGTCCCGGTATTGACGTCAGATACCCGCCCGGCCATGCCTGCGTTTTCCAAACACTCCCAGAAAATGGTCAGTTGACACCCTGAAACTCCCACTTCCTGTCAATCTCCTTGCGTCCGCCAGTGCGACTGGAAGCGTCGCTAGAACCTGTGCAAAACCACAAAGCTCTTTGTACTTGTACGACGTGCCTGCGCATTGCGGTGCATACGTATGCGCAGATTAGCCCCGTTCTGCCATAATCGCTGCACTGCGAAAATCTGTAGCAAGAGATCAACTCGGAATGACCCCTATGGTTTTGCCCATTAGCTAACACATTTGCTGCTGCGATCAGATCTGAATTACCCCCAAAATTGGTTGTTGGGGACCTTGCATGATGTCACTGACTTCGGCAAGTGTGTACCTAACTTTAGACACAAGGTGGGTGCACATTAACAGATATATCTGCAGATCAATTGATCTGCAGATATATCTATGGACGGATCGAGCAGTGTGTTCAGCATACACACTGCTCGATCCATCGGGGACTGACGTCATGAATTGGGCGGGCGTGTACACACGCCCGCCCAGTTCACCTGTCAATCACTGCCGGCCGCCGCAGCATGTGTACGGGCGGTCGGCCGGCCGCCGCAGCATGTGTACGGGCGGTCGGCCGACCGCCCTGTACACACACAGCGACGCGCCAATATATCGGTAGATATATTGGCCGTCGGCTGTGCTGCGCGGCCGACGCGATACGTCTGTGAACGACGGAGTTCACAGACGTATCGGCCGTACACACTGGCCGACGGTCCCGCGATATATCGGCCGTTCAGGAGAACGGCCGATATATCGACCAGTGTGTACGGGCCTTCAGTCACTGGTTCAATAGTAATTCAAACAAAATATATATCACGCTGTAACACATTCAGATCTTTATTTCAGACTCTTGCACATGTTAGGACTACACAGTACTTTCAATATGTTTCCAATATACATTTAATATTTCCCAATATGCTCTCAGTAAATCTCATAAGCTCTCATTAGCTTTCAATAGTTTTCAGTAGTTCTTTACAATTTTAAATACTGCTTAACACTACAGTCCTCAGTAGCAGTGCCGTTTCTAGATCCGGGCAAGCTGTGCAATTGCACAGGGCACCGCGGCCACGGCAACTGCATGCTACAGTATTCTGTCTGGAATACTATTGAAAATGTCCCTCCCAAAACAGCTGCCACCTCATAGAAGACAGTTATTAAGGATGCTCGAGGAGGCGGACATTTTGAGAAGGTAATTTTTAATATTTTGAACTGGGGGAGACACGAATAGCTCGTCCCTATTACACAGACCTGCGGCAGCATGTCCCTACTGCACAGAATGGGGGCGGGGGCCAGTGGGAACCCCTGACAACGAGCAGAACCCCTTGACAATGAGCACGTACTGTGGCAGCCTGTATTACAGTAGGGGCATATTATGGTGTCAGGGGTATAACAGTGGGGGCATAATATGGTGACGAGCATAACTGTGGTGCTTAATATGGTGCAGGGGCATTACTGTGTGGGGCACAATATGGTGACAGGGGCATTACTGTGGGTGGTTAGTATGGTGACAGGGGCATTACTGTGTGGGGCATAATATGGTGTCGCACATTACTGTGGGTGCTTAGTATGGTGACAGGGGCATTACTGTGTGGGGCATAATATGGTGTCGCACATTACTGTGGGTGCTTAGTATGGTGATAGGGGCATTATTGTGTGGGGCACAATATGATGTCAGGGGCATTACTAAGGTGGCTGCTGTGGATTAATATGGTTCACGGGGCATTACTATGTGGGGCATAATATGGTGCAAGGGACACTGGGGGTCGTTCCGACCCCGATCGCACACTGCACTTCTTTGCAGTGGTGCGATCGGGTTGGAACTGCGCATGCACAGCGTGCGCATTGCGCACGCACGTTGTTGCCTGGCGACGGCTGTCACTGGGCAACGATGCCAGGAATGAGGAAAGTAGTTGCAGCGGTGACCACAAGAAGATTGACAAGAGGAAGGCGTGTCACGGCGCCAACTGACCGTTTTCCTGTAGTAGTCCAGCGAACACAGGTGTGTCCAGGCGTTTTGAGGGCGGATGTCTGACGTCAAATCCGGGACCTACATTGCTGGATCCGTCGCAAATGATAAGTATGTCTAGGGCTGGTCTTGTTTTACGTGAAACTTTTTTAGCATAGCAGGGCTGCACAAACGTTCGCAGTCCTGCTGTACTAAATACACTCCCCCATAGGCGGCATCAGGTTGATCGCACAAGCAGCAAAAAGTTGCTACGTGCGATCCACTCGGAATGCCCCCCACTATGTCAATGAAAAGTAGCCTTTTCCTGTGAGACCACACCCACTGCAGAAAAGCCACACCCATTACAGTGAGGCCACGATCTGTGTCCTGGGAGCCTCATGATGACATAGAGTAGACATAAGGTTGCTATACTGAAAAAAATAAAAAGCCGGCATACATTCTCATGGTGTATTAATACATCGATATATAGGTATAAATCAATTAAACCCGATATGGGTGAGCTTATAGCTCTCTAAAGAGGAGGAGGCCTATGTGCACACTCTGTCTGGGCCCCCCTTCTCTCTAGCCATCTGCACTGTACAGACTCTGGGCATTAGGGTCACAAGGGGACCCTAGTGCTGTCTCAGAGTCTAGTGTGCATGCGCAGGTCTCTGTGAAACCTCCCAGTGATTTATTTACTGTGCATGCATGAAACGCTAGGAAAATGTCCATGCGACATTTGTCTGGTGATTTCTGCAGTGCTGCTGCTGCCGACACGGGATTCCGAAGGGTAAGTATTGAAAAAATGTGAGCATGGTGTGCGGTGTGGGCCCCCTAGACCCTGGGAGCCTTTGTACATTGCACACACTGCAACCATTATAAATACGGTAGTGCCTTCACCGGCAACACAATATGATGAACCATGTCCATCTAAATCCTGCTCCCAGGAACCATTTGTTGTATCTCTGCAGATGTCTGCAGTTTATAGCTGGGCACTGACTTGCAGCCTGTCTGTATTAATCTGCTCAGGATACTGGATTGCTAGGCTAGCAGCATAGGCGCTACAGTAGACAGCCTGTGTTCCTTGCAAAATTGGTGACCAGAGACTAATTTACAGATCCCTGTCTAAGCCGCTTGTGATTGTCTATGGCAAGGCCGAAACTAGGATTTTCGGCACCTGGGACACGGCAGTAATTTAGCCGCGGCAGGTGGTGGTGAGCGGCCAGCGGCGGGTGAGCATGAGTTCAGCAGTGCCCTCACTGGTCTTGTGCTCTACGCAGCGGCTTAGTCCGCATATGCGTAGGGCCGGGTCTGGTTCTGGATAATGGGTTTTCAGATTATGTGTTCTGTGATATGTTGTAGAGGCGTTGAACTATATACTCTTGAAATACATTTAATTTTATAGCAATCCTGTTTATTAAAAACAAATTATTTAGATGTTGCTCCCTTCATGCTGTCATATTGTGTGAAAAGTGTGAAAAGTTTTCACAAATCCACTGACACACATTTTAATCATTTAATAAACTGCTCTATTCACTGTATTTTACTGTTTTTTTCTTGCCCCATTCAAAAAAGAGATTATAAATGTATTGCTACAGTATGAATAGACAACTAAAGCACTGAGATGAAGATCATAGGAGCTCTGCATGCCTGTCTGTTTTAGTATAGGCAGCAGATGTGTTGTCTCAGGCTTGTGTCTAAGTGCACACATGTTGCTATGTATGTTTGTACTATCTATATGTATGTGCAATAAGCATGTACAGTCTCTAGTGCAAATAATCCACAGCGCACACATGCAGGCATTACAAATGTAGAAGTGGGTACGTACTTTGCACTCCCCCCTTAGAAGCTGTGTGAAGTGAACTCTTGGACTGAGGTGAGCAGCCGGCGGTTGTTTGTGGTCAGCGGCCAGTGGCAGGTGGTGGTGAGCGGCCAGGTGAGCAGCCAGCGGCGGGTGGTGGTGAGCGGTCAGCGGTGGGTAAGCGTGACTTCAGCAGCGTGTTCACTGGTTCAGCACTCTACACAGCGGTATAGTCTGTGCATGCGTAGGGCTGGGCCTGGGCCTGACTACAGGCAAAGATTGCGACGGGCGGGCGAGCAGCTGCTCTAAGGAGCCGGGCACAGTTCTCGGCCCCCCCTCAAACGCAGCGCCCAGGGCACGTGACCCCTTAGCCCCACCCTAGTTGCGGCCCTGTCTATGGCTCCGGCTGCTGGAATGTTGACTTGCAACATGAGTTCTGTGGACACACTGTGTCCAATGTGCAGTGCAGGGTGGCTGAGTGCATAGATCTGGCGTACCAGTATGTGTGGGTGCACTTCTGGTTTTATGTTGCTGCGGGCTCTGTCTTGACTGGTGGATGTGTTAAGGGGTGTGCCCGGACACTGTGACAGGGTGCAGGGGACCACCAGACAGCCCTCAGTGACAGCAGCCACCTCTCCAGCTTCTTGCCCCATGTAACCGGGACATTTGGGCGTCCTGAAGACAGTGTTCATAATGCCAGGACACAGATCCTAATTCTGGTCCGATCCCGGGAAAACCAGAACATATACAGTAGCAACCCAAGTAGACACTCAGTATAATTGGTCTGTGTTCTGCTGCTATATGAATTAATCCTAGCCATTACCTATTGTCTATTTGTCTTGTAATGTGGTCATTAAATATGCATGTGCTCTATTCTGCTCACACTGAGTCCTTGTACATATATTTGTATTACTCTGTATGCAAATTTTAGAGATGTGCGGCGGGCACTTTTCATGTTTTGTGTTTTGGTTTTGGTTCCATGCTCGTGTTTTGGACCTGGATTGGTTTTTCCAAAACCACCCTTTCGTGTTTTGGTTTTGGATCTGGATGATTTTTGAAAAAAACATAAAAACAGCTAAAATCACAGAATTTGGGGGTAATTTTGATCCTATGGTATTATTAACCTCAATAACATTAATTTCCATTCATTTCCAGTCTATTCTGAACACCTCACAATATTGTTTTTAGGCCAAAAGGTTCCACCGATGTGGCTGCATGACTAAGCTAAGCGACACAAGTGTGTGGCACAAACACCTGGCCCATCTAGGAGTGGCACTGCAGTGTCAGACGGGATGGCAGATTTAAAAAATAGGCCCCAAACAGCACATCATGCAAAGAAGTAAAAGAGGTGCAATGAGGTAGCTGTATGACTAAGCTAAGCGACACAAGTGTGCGGCACAAACACCGGGCCCTTCTAGGAGTGGCACTGCAGTTACAGACAGGATGACACTTAAAAAAACTAGGCCCCAAACAGCACATCAAGCAAAGAAGTAAAAGAGGTGCAATGAGGTAGCTGTATGACTAAGCTAAGCGACACAAGTGTCCGGCAAAAACACCTGGCCCATCTAAAAGTGGCACTGCAATGTCAGCCAGGATGGCAGATTTAAAAAATAGGCCCCAAACAGCACATCATGCAAAGAAGTAAAAGAGGTGCAATGAGGTAGCTGTATGACTAAGCTAAGCGACACAAGTGTGCGGCACAAACACCTGGCCCTTCTAGGAGTGGCACTGCAGTTGCAGACAGGATGATACTTAAAAAACTAGGCCCCAAACAGCACATCAAGCACAGAAGTAAAAGAGGTGCAATGAGGTATCTGTATGACTAGGCTAAGCGACACAAGTGTCCGGCACAAACACCTGGCCCATCTAGGAGTGGCACTGCAGTGGCAGACAGGATGGCAGATTTAAAAAATAGGCCCCAAACAGCACATCATGCAAAGAAGTAAAGAGGTGTAATGAGGTAGCTGTATGACTAAGCTTAGCGACACAAGTGTGCTATACAAACACCTGGCCCATCTAAGAGTGCCACTGCAGTTGCAGACAGGATGGCACTTAAAAAAACTAGGCCCCAAACAGCACATCATGCAAAGAATAAAAAGAGGTGCAATGAGGTATCTGTATGACTAAGCTAAGCGTCATAAGTGTGCGGCACAAACAACATGGGACGTTGTGGAATTTGCCCAGATGTAATACACGCACAATATTGGTGGCACAGAAGAGCGTACCCCTAAACCACACACACGCGGCAAAGCCTGTAAAATTAATTTGGATAATAATAACCCTTTTATTTGGAGCTATTATAATAATATGCAGCACAGGCGAGCGTACCCCTACACCACACAGGGCAAACCCTGTAAACATTATACGGATAATAATACACTGCTGAAAAAAATAAAGGGAACACTAAAATAACACATCCTAGATCTGAATGAATGAAATATTCTTATTAAATACTTTGTTCTTTACATAGTTGAATGTGCAGACAACAAAATCACACAAAAATTATCTATGGAAAGCAAATTTATTAACCCATGGAGGTCTGGATTTGGAGTCACACTCAAAATTAAAGTGGAAAAACACACTACAGGTGATCCAACCTTGATGTAATGTCCTTAAAACAAGTCAAAATGAGGCTCAATAGTGTGTGTGGACTCCACGTGCCTGTATGACCTCCCTACAATGCCTGGGCATGCTCCTGATGAGGTGGCGGATGGTCTCCTGAGGGATCTCCTCCCAGACCTGGACTTAAACATCCGCCAACTCCTGGACAGTCTGTGGTGCATGGAGCGAGACATGATGTTCCAGATGTGCTCAATTTTATTCAGGTCTGGGGAACGGGCGGGCCAGTCCATAGCATCAATGCCTTCGTCTTGCAGGAACTGCTGACACACTCCAGCCACATAAGGTCTAGCATTGTCTTGCATTAGGAGGAACCCAGGGCCAACCGCACCAGCATATGGTCTCACAAGGGGTCTGAGGATCTCATCTCGGTACCTAATGGCAGTCAGGCTACCTCTGGCGAGCACATGGAGGGCTGTGCGGCCCCCCAAAGAAATGCCACCCCACACCATTACTGACCCACTGCCAAACCGGTCATGATGGAGGATGTTGCAGGCAGCAGAACGTTTTCCTTGGCGTCTCCAGACTCTGTCACATCTGTCACATGTGCTCAGTGAGAACCTGCTTTCATCTGTGAAGAGCACAGGGCGCCAGTGGCGAATTTGCCAATCTTGGTGTTCTCTGGCAAATGCCAAACGTCCTGCACGGTGTTGGGCTGTAAGAACAACCCCCACCTGTGGACGTCGGGCCCCCATACCACCCTCATGGAGTCTGTTTCTGATCGTTTGAGTAGACACATGCACATTTGTGGCTTGCTGGAGGTCATTTTGTAGGGCTCTGGCAGTGCTCCTCCTGTTCCTCCTTGCACAAAGGCGGAGGTAGCGGTCCTGCTGCTGGGTTGTTGCCCTCCTACGGCCTCCTCCACGTCTCCTGATGTACTGGCCTGTCTCCTGGTAGCGCCTCCATGCTCTGGACACTACGCTGACAGACACAGCAAACCTTCTTGCCACAGCTCGCATTGATGTGCCATCCTGGATGAGCTGCACTACCTGAGCCACTTGTGTGGTTGTAGACTCCGTCTCATGCTACCACTAGAGTGAAAGCACCGCCAGCTTTCAAAAGTGACCAAAACATCAGCCAGAAAGCATAGGAGCTGAGAAGTGGTCTGTGGTCACCACCTGTAGAACAACTCCTTTATTGGGGGTGTCTTGCTAATTGCCTATAATTTCCAACTGTTGTCTATTCCATTTGCACAACAGCATGTGAAATTGATTGTCAATCAGTGTTGCTTCCTAAGTGGACAGTTTGATTTCACAGAAGTGTGATTGACTTGGAGTTACATTGTGTTGTTTAAGTGTTCCCTTTATTTTTTTGAGCAGTGTATAAGTAATGTACAGTATATAACCCTTTTATTTGGAGTAAATAATATACAGCACAGGATACCACCACTGGACTCATGGCAGCACAAGACAGCACCACTGGACTGGATTTATACGGCAGTACCCCTGGACTTATACGGCAGTAACCCTGGAGTTGTACAGCAGTGTCAGACAGGATGGCAATTTAAAAAACTAGTCCCCAAACAGCACATGATGCAAAGAAGAAAAAGAGGTGCAAGATGGAATTGTCCTTGGGCCTTCCCACCCACCCTTATGTTGTATAAACAGTACATGCACACTTTAACAAACCAATCATTTCAATGACAGGGTCTGCCACACGACTTGGCTGAAATGACTGGTTTGTTTGGGCCCCCAGCAAAAAAGAAGCAATCAATCTCTCCTTGCACAGACTGGCTCTACAGAGGCAAGATGTCGACCTCATCCTCATCCTCCAATTCCTCACCGCTTTCAGTGTGTACATCCTCCTCTTCACAGAGTATTAATTCTCCCCAATGGAATCCACCATCACAGGTCCCTGTGTACTTTCTGGAGGCAAATGCTGGTAAAGGTCTTCCCCGAGGAATTTATAATTCATTTTATGAACATCATCTTCTCCACATTTTGTGGAAGTAAACTCCTATGCTGATTGCTGCACTAAACACTCTTTCGGAGTACACACTGGAGGGGGGGGGGGGGGCAACTTAGGTAAAATAAAGCCAGTTTGTGCAAGGGCATCCAAATTGCCTCTTTTTCTTGCCAGTATGCGTAGGAACTGTCTGATATGCCTATTTGGATGCTGTCATTCATATAATCGTCCACCATTCTTTTAATGGTGACAAAATCATGTGCAGTGACAGTAGACATGTCAGTAATGGTTGGCAGGTCCTTCAGTCTGGACCAGATGTCAGCACTCGCTCCTGACTGCCCTGCATCACCACCAACGGGTGGGCTAGGAAATCTTATCCTTTTCCTTGCAGCCCCAGTGGCGGGAGAAAATGAAGGAGGAGCTGTTGACAGGTCATGCTCCGCTTCAGTTGACAATTTTCTCACCAGCAGGTCTTTGAACCTTTGCGGACTTGTGTTTGCTGGAAAAGAGATACAACGTAGGCTTTAAACCTAGGATCGAGCACGGTGGCCAAAATGTAGTGCTCTGATTTCAACAGATTGACCACCCTTGAATCCTGGCAAAGCTAATGAAGGGCTCCATCCTAAAGTCCCACATACTTTGCAGAATCGCTCCTTCTTCAATATCTCCAGCTGCTTCTGCAAAAGCCTGATGAGGGGAATGACCTGACTCAAGCTGGCAGTGTCTGAACTGACTTCAAGTGTGGCAAGTTCGAAGGGTTGGAGAACCTTGCACAAGATGGAAATCATTCTCCACTGCGCTTGAGTCAGGTGCATTCCCCCTCCTTTACCTATATCGTAGGTTAATGTATAGGCTTGAATGGCCTTTTGCTGCTCCTCCATCCTCTGAAGCATATAAAGTGTGGAATACCACCTCGTTACTATCTCTTGCTTCAGGTGATGGCAGGGCAGGTTCAGGAGTGTTTGCTGGCGTTCCAGTCTTCAGCACGCGGTGGCTGAATGTCGAAAGTGTCCCGCAATTTTTCGGGCCACCGACAGCATCTCCAGCATGCCCCTGTCATTTTTCAAAACATTCTGCACCATCAAATTAATTGTATGTGCAATATGGGACATGCTGGAATTTGCCCAGATGTAATGCACGCACAATATTGGTGGCATTGTCTGATATGACGAATCCCCAGGAGAGTCTAAGTGGGGTAAGCCATTGTGCGATGATGTCCCTCAGTTTCCATAAGAGGTTGTCAGCAGTGTGCCTCTTACAGAAAGCGGTGATACATGGCGTAGCCTGCCTAGGAACGAGTTGGCGTTTGCGAGATGCTGCTACTGGTGCCGCTGCTGTTGTTGTTGCTGCGGGAGGCAATACATCTACCCAGTGTGCTGTCACAGTCATATAGTCCTTAGTCTGCCCGATTCCACTTGTCCACATGTCCGTGGTTAAGTGGACAGTGGCTATAACTGCATTTTTTAGGACACTGAGGACACTTTTTCTGACATCTCTGTACATTCTCGGTATCGCCTGCCTAGTGAAGTGGAACCTAGATGGAATTTGGTACCAGGGACACACTACCTCCATTAATTCTCTAAGTCTCATTGAACTAATGGCCACACGTCTAACGTGTGGCCATTAGACGTGTGGCCACTACTGGTCACACGTCTAACACCACCCAGGCTGTCAAGGCCTCAGTTATCCACTTTGCAACAGGATTACTGCTGTCATATTTCATCTTCCTCACAAAGGACTGTTGGACAGTCAATTGCTTACTGGAAGTAGTACAAGTGGTCTTCCGACTTACCCTCTGGGATGATGATCGACTCCCAGCAGCAACAACAGCAGCGGCAGCAACAGCAGCAGTAGGCGTACCACTCAAGGGTCCTTCGGAGGAATCCCGGTTAGGAGAGGACCCCTCAGTCTTGACAGTGACATGGCCTGCAGGACTACTAACGTTCCTGACTGAGGAGGAAGTTGAAGTTGAGGGAGTTGGTGGTGTGGCTTGCAGAAGCTTGGGTACAAGAGGAAGAAGGGATTCAGATGTCAGTGGACTGCTTACGCTCTTACCCAAAGTTTCACAACTTGACACTGACTTCTGATGAGTGCGCAAAAGGTGACGTATAAGGGAGGATGTTCCTAGGTGGTTAACATCCTTACCCCTACTTATTACGTATTGACAGAGGCAACACATGGCTTGACACCTGTTGTCCAGATTTGTGGAGAAATAATTACACACCGAAGAGGTGGCTTTTTTGGTATTTTGCCCAGGCATCACAATGGGCTTATTCATCCCATGGACAACAGGTGTCTCCCCCGATGCCTGCTTTAAACAAACCGCATCACCATCAGAATACAGTGGCGCACGCAGGTGGGGTTTCTGAGTACCCAGAAACCCCCCTGATGGAGATTTTTTTCCTCTGACATATGGAGACAGCCATGTCTCCATCTTGGCAACGGCAGCAGCCCACCGGCTGGTGTGATAAGTCAGGGAGCTCTGATCGTCTGCGCTCCATCTTGCATCTGAATGTAAAGCAGTGATAACCTGTAATCCCAGTCGTCTGCCATCCTGGTACAGTTTGCCAGTGTAAGATCCTGTACGCGGAACCCTGCTGCTGCACATATTAGGGTTAACACAGCTCTACCAAGAGTGTGAAACAGGAGACATGGAGCTCCAGAGCTCCGCTCTTATCAGCAGGCTGTCACCGCTGGATTTACAACCAGTACACGTACAGCTATTTACCTTCAACCAGCATACAGTTCTACCTTGATCTTCCTTTCTGGGAAACATATAGAAGCACTGGACTATATAGCTGGTGAGCTTTTGGGACCCCAGTGTTCCTGATATTGTGTGTGATACACTCATTTTTTAACAGAACTTAAAAAAAAAAAAAAAAGTTTTTACCGCTATGGAAATACTTATGTACTGTTATTGATGAATATACCTGCAATTGCTGAATTTCCATATATGACGTATCAGGACTGTTATTTGTTTTATATGATAAAATGAACTTTGTTTTATTTATTTTGATTCATACAATTTTGGTGCTTATTAAAGTGTTTATTACATTATTTATATATACATTATAGATATATTTGTGTGTGGAGGGTAGGCGCTGCCTTCTTCTTGGATGGGTGTGTGTGTGTGTGTGTGTGTGTGTGTGTGTGTGTGTGTGTGTGTGTGTGTGTGTACATATATATATATATACATACATACATACATACATTACATACATAGACACACACACACCACATGCATATGTACAGAAACCCCCATATGAAAATCCTGCGTTTGCCACCGGAATCCTCATTGTCAACTTCCTCCTCAGTGCCAGCAACACCTATATCCTCTTCCTGGTGTACTTCAACAGAGACATCTTCAATTTGAATATCAGAAACTGGACTGTGGGTGCTACTTCCAGCACTTGCAGAGGACATGCAAATGGTGGAAGGAGCCACCTCTTCCCGTCCAGTGTTGGGAAGGTCAGGCATCGCAACCGCCGACACACTTGAACTCTCCTTGGTGACTTGTGATACCATCTTAAAACACAGTTCTTTGCTGTGCTTTTGCCAGTTTAACTCATAATTTTTCTAGCGGGAGGATGAGGGATTTCATCGTCATGTGAAGCTGAACCACTAGTCATGAACATAGGCCAGGGCCTTAGCTGTTCCTTGCCACTCCGTGTCATAAATGGCATATTGGTAAGTTTACGTTTCTCCTCAGACCATTTCAATTTATTTTTTGGGGTCTTTTTACTAAACTTTGGCTTTTTGGATTTTACATGCCCTCTACTATCACATTGGGCATCAGCCTTGGCAGACGACGTTGATGACAGGAGAGCGTACCTCTAATCCACACAGGGCAAACCCTGTGAAAATTATTTGGATTAAATATTAATAACCCCTTTATTTGGAGTAAATAATATACAGCACAGGACAGCACCACTGAACTTATATGGCAGCACCACTGGACTGGATTTATATGGCAGTACAACTGGAATTATACGGCAATATCACTGGAATTATATGGCAATACCACTGAAATTATACGGCAGTACCACTGGATTTATACGGCAGTACCACTGGACTGGATTTATACGGCAGTATCACTAGATTTATATGCCAGTACCACTGGAATTATACGGCAGTATCACTGGAATTAAATGGCAGTACCACTGGACTTATACGGCAGTACCACTGGACTAGATTTATACGGCAGTAATACTGGACTTATACGCCAGTATCACTGGAATTATACGGCAGTATCACTGGAATTATACGTCAGTACCACTGGAATTATACGGCAGTACCACTGGACTGGATTTATACGCCAGTATCACTGGATTTATACGCCAGTACCACTGGAATTATACGGCAGTATCACTGGAATTATACGGCAGTATCACTGGAATAATACGGCAGTACCACTGGAATTATATGGCAATACCACTGGATTTATACGGCAGTACCACTGGAATTATACGGCAGTATCACTGGAATTATACGGCAGTATCACTGGAATAATATGGCAGTACCACTGGATTTATATGGCAGTACCACTGGAATGGATTTATATGGCAGTATCAGTGGATTTATATGCCAGTACCACTGGAATTATACGGCAGTATCACTGGAATTATACATCAGAATCACTGGAATTATACGGCAGTACCACTGGACTGGATTTATACGGCAGTATCACTGGACTTATATGGCAGTATCACTGGAATTATACAGCAGTACCACTGGACATATACAGCAGTATCACTGGACTGGATTTATATCCCAGCACCACTGGATTTATATGGCAGTACCACTGGACATATACTGCAGTATCACTGGATTTATACGGCAATACCACTGGACATATACAGCAGTATCACTGGACTGGATTTATACACCAGTACCACTGGATTTATACGGCAGTACCACTGGCCATATACGCCAGTATCACTGGATTTATACGGCAGTACCTCTGGACGTATACGGCAGTATCACTGGACTGGTTTTATACACCAGTACCACTGGACATATACGGCAGTAGCAGTGGACATTTATGGCAGTATCACTGGACATACTGTATATGGCAGAATCACTGTATTTATATGGCAGTACTGCTGGACATATACACAGCAGTATCACTGGACATTTACGGCAGTATCACTGGACTGGATTTATACGCCAGTACTACTGGACATATATGGCAGTATCACTGGAATTATAATGCAGTACCACTGGTCATATACAGCAGTACCACTGGACTTATACGCCAGTACCACTGGAATTATATAGCAGTATCACTGGAATTATATGGCAGTACCACTGGACATATACGGCAGTATTACTGGACTAGATTTATATGACAGTACCACTGGATTTATACGGCAGTACCACTGGACATATACGGCAGTATCACTGGTTTTATACAGCAGTACGACTGGACATATACGGCAGTATCACTGAACTGGATTTATACACCAGTACCACTGGATTTATACGGTATGACCACTGGACATATACAGCTGTATCACTGGAATTATATGGCAGTACCACTGGACATATACGGCAGTATCACTGGGCTGGATTTATATGCCAGTGCCGCTAGAATTATACGCCAGTACCACTGGAATTATACGGCAGTATTACTGGAATTATACGCCCGTACCACTGGACATATACGTCAGTATCACTGGACTGGACATACACGGCAGTATCAATGGACATATACGGCAGTATCACTGGACTGGATTTATACGGCAGTACCACTGGACATATACGGCAGTACCACTGGACATATACGGCAGTGTCACTGGAATTGTATGGCAGTACCACTGGATTTATACGCCAGTACCACTGGAATTATACATTAGTGTCCCTGGAATTATATGGCAGTACCACTGGACTTATACGGCAGTACCACTGGACTTGACTTATACGGCAGTGTCACAGGAATTATATGGCAGTACCACTGGAATTATACGGCAGTATCTCTGGAATTATACGGCAGTACCACTGAACATATACAGCAGTATCACTGGACTGGATTTATACGCCAGCACCACTGGATTTATACGGCAGTATCACTGGACTGGTTCTATACACCAGTACCACTGGACATATACAGCAGTAGCAGTGGACATATACGGCAGTATCATTGGACATATATGGCAGTACCACTGGACATATACAGCAGTAGCAGTGGACTGGATTTATATGCCAGCGCCACTGGATTTATACAGCAGTACCACTGGACATATACTACAGTATCACTGGATTTATACGGCAGTAACACTGGATATATACGGCAGTATCACTGGACTGGTTCTATACACCAGTACCACTGGATATATACAGCAGTAGCAGTGGACGTATACGGCAGTATCATTGGACATATATGGCAGTACCACTGGACATATACAGCAGTAGCAGTAGACATATACGGCAGTTTCATTGGACATATATGGCAGTATCACTGGACATATACCGCAGTATCACTGGAATTATATGGCAGTACCACTGGACATATACGGCATTATCACTGGGCTGGATTTATACGGCAGTACCACTGCATTTATATGCCAGTACCACTGAAATTATACAGCAGTATCACTGGAATTATATGGCAGTACCACTGGACATATTCGGCAGTATCACTGGACTGGATTTATATGACAGTACCGCTGGAATTATACGCCAGTACCACTGGAATTATATGGCAGTATCACTGGAATTATACGGCAGTACCACTGGAATTATACAGCAGTACCACTGGACATATACGTAAGTATCACTGGACTGGATTTATCTGCCAGTACCACTGGAATTATACGGCAATACCACTGTACATATACGGCAGTATCACTGGACTGGATTTATAAGCCAATAACACTGGAATTATATGGCAGTACCACTGGACATATACGGCAGTATCACTGGATTTATACGACAGTACCTATACGGCAGTATCACTAGACATATATAGCAGTATCACTGGACATATACGGCAGTACCACTGGACTGATGCAGGATAACACAGCACCACTGCAATGGACTGGACTTATACAGCAGCACTGGACATATGGCAGCAGAGGACACCCCCACTGTGACTGGACTGATGCAGCACAATATACCACCACTGAACTGATGCAGCTCAACACAGCACCACTGGACTGGACTTATACATCAGCACTGGATATATGGCAGCAGAGCTCGCCACTACTGTGACTGGATGATGCAGCACAAGACACCGCCACTGGACTGATGCAGCACAACACAGCACCACTGGACTGGACTTATGCAGCAGCACTGGACATATGGCAGCACAGGACACCACCACTGTTACTGGACAGATGCAGCACAAGACACTACCACTAAACTGATGCAGGACATTGAGGACGGAGACATGTCCTCTCTCTACACCCTCATGCCGGAGTGAAACTTGCGGTGACGCGCGGCTCCTTATATGGAATCCAAACCCCACGAGAATCCGACAGCGGGATGATGACGTTTTGCGTTTTGCCTTGTTCTGGTTTTCCCGCCTGACTCGGATCCGGGCACGGGTAGTGAAGTTCGGGGGGTTCGCTTCTCAGGGAACCGAACCCGCTCATCTCTAATGGCAATATGTGAATTATAATTACATTTGGTGATTATCAGGGTGATGGTGCAAAGCTAGATGCGTGGCTTTACTTTGCTGCAACTTGTGTATTTCTGCAGTGCAATTTTACAAGACTCTATGAACCACAGACGCTTCTCCCTAATTTTACATTAAGATTCATACTGCCCCTATTCGTATGCATACCGACATTATATATTGCCAGTATATTTACCTGCTGAGACAACTCTTCTGATATAGAGCTGTCCCAGTGATGCAAAGACTTAGGGGAGAATTCAATTGGCGGCGAATCCCTTCACACAACCAAATCAGCGTTGTCAATAGCCATGCTTACAGCAGCCCGATCTCGCACAATAGGGTAGCGAGCAGTTTTATTTGAATCTGGCATTTGGCTGGCTGGGTGAAGGGTGCGAGATGGGGTGCCGCTGCCAGCATTTAAACACTGTGGTGAAGGCAATTCACACCCTTCACCGGCTATTAAATTCCCCCTTAATGTGAATGCAAGGCCATCAGCCTGAAAGCTACAGAAGCCCATCCTTCAGGCACAAGCTCCGAAAAGTGATACTATCCAGTGATACTAATTAGTGATACTAATTAGTGTAAATATTGCTTCCATATAGGGTATGTGATTCACAGAAGAACGGACAGCTTTCCTTCTATCTTCTACATTTCACTATGCTATCTGGGGCTAGCACAGTGTGCTGTCATTTGTTTCATGGAGGGAAGTGAAGAGTACTTCCTGCCTCATCCCAATCTTCACTGTATATCTCCGCCCCTTCATTGTACAGCAGCCAATCAGAAGTGTCCACAATATCCCACTTGAAGATGTGTATACAAATCATACATTAGCATTCACAAAAGACTCACAATTTTAACAGCGGGGTGCACCGACGTCTTCCAGCTCCAATCAACTAGTGTAATACATGTGGTTGGGAAAAGGCTTGGCCAGGAGAGAAAGCCAACCTCACCGCTCTGCAGCTATCATATTGGAGGATGCAAAATATAAAAATAAGACTATTTCTCTTACGTCCTAGAGGATACTGGGGTCCATATTAGTACCATGGGGTATAGACGGGTCCACTGGGAGTCATAGCCACTTTAGGAATTTGATAGTGTGGGCTGGCTCCTCCTTCTATGCCCCTCCTACCAGACTCAGTTTAGAAAATGTGCCCAGATGAGCCGCTTGGGAAGCTCCTGAAGAGTTTTCTGCATTTATTTTCTATTTTTTATTTTCAGGCAGGTCTGGTTGACACCAGACTGCCTGCTTCATGGGACTTAGGGGGGGAACGGACCAACCTCCCTAGGGTTAATGGTCCCGTTCCCCGCTGACAAGACACTGAGCTCCTGAGGGTCCTGTGACCGGAGAGACTAACCAGCCACACGTGTAATGGCGGCCGCGGCACTGAAGGGGTTAATCCTCAGCTGCCCGGCACCATTTGGACAAAAGGCGCTTTGCGTCACTGTTAAACGTACTTACGGCGCTGGGCGCAGACTATTTAAAAATATGTTTAATGATGTGTCTTAACATGTCATATGTAGTGCTTTGTGCACAATTGCAGGATTGCATGTTTAAATGTATTTATATTTAAGATGTGGTCACCTGTATTTTAAAGGGAAAAATGCACTTACTATAGCTGTCTGAATAAGCATCTCTCATCCTCTGGAAATAGGAAGTGGCATGCTAATGGCCCTGTCCTAGCAGAGAGGTGTGAATGACAATACCTTTTGATGTGTAAGTTCCTTAAAGAAAGAAGTTACTCACGGGGGATCTCCTTATCCCATATGTAAAGTAGTTCTGGGCTTGGAACTTGTTTCATGTAGGTGATTTAATTGATATATGAATCCTGGATGGCAGATGCAGGAAGGAAGACTGATTGTTGTGTTGCAGCCTTTCCTGTTGTAACCCCAAACACTGGGATTGCATGGAGATGTGAATGAGACAGAAACATTTGTATTTTGAAGCTATGTGATAAATTTATCAATAGTGAATGTTAATCTGATACCAAACGTTGTCTGTGTGACAGGAAGGAGGATATTGTTTTATTGCACTTATCTCCTTTTGAAATGTAATTTATTTATTTGTATTTTCTAAGATATCTTGATTGGATAGAAAGGGCTCAGGGAGGACCTGACCCTCTGTTGTACTGTGTGGAAAATTGACATAAAAAGGAGGCCTGCGTGCCTCCAGAGTGTATTGTACCATCTTCATTCTGCTGGAACATCTTGCTGTATGCTGTTGCCCCTAGCAATAGGGAAGAGTCTTTTTTAAGACTATTATTGAGCAAATAAACATCATCTGCCTCAAGAAGATTGCTTCATCTTGTGACCTACAGGGTTATGCCAAACATAGCCCCGTCCTCCAGCTGTCCAGGGAAGCACCTAACGTCTCCAAGAGCCGCCTTCTTCCAGCAAGTGGCTAGTGGGGATTCGTCAACACCACACAGGTGTGGTAAGGCAGTGTGTCGGCACATACTGAGCAGAACCGTGGTTCCAAACGTCACGGCAGGTTAGGAGTTTGGTGGTGGCAGCATAAACCCGCCCACAGCGCAGTGGGTGGAGTCAGTAACAGGCGGTTACTGACTGTAAGTGGGAATCCCCTATGTGGTTAGGTCCCGTGTTACCTGACCTTCCATTCTGTGCACTGGGGACGGAACGTGAACGAAAGGCGTCTGGTCACAGGTCCTATTCGCAAGCCCCACCACGGCTAGTGTACAGACCCGCAGCACGCCACCTCCCCTAACAGAGCCAGAAGACTGAAGAGTGGTGAGTAGGAAGCCAGCGTCCCGGTTAGTGGGTCGCCGCTGTAATGACGGCACAAGAGTAGGAGCACAGCGCTCACATGCAGGCTGCACTCCAGGCTTCAGAGACACTGTGTGACCACTGTGAGGGGCAAGCTGAAGCCGCTAATGATACCCACACTGGTAGTACACTACAGGGGTTTGTCGAAGTCAAAAATATTACATGCACACCACATACAAACTCCAAACAGATGGGTCTCTGTGTGTACGAATACATGCAGCGTGCACAGCGATGTATGGTAGCATACGCATTCACACAGACAAGCCACAGAGATATCTAAAGTATTAAAACTTTAAAAAACTGGAAAACCCCTCCAAACTTCTGTCGTTTTCCTCCAGATCGGTGCACAAGTGTTAGCGTGGGGTTGAAAAGACACTTACATAGCAGTTCAACCTCGCGTTCCTTTAAAGGTATCTTTAAACAGGTCTGGATGAAATTGATCCTATCACAAACAGCAGTCGCACAGAATGACACTTACGTTTAGTTTCAGTCTCGAATGCACTGAAAGGTATCTTTCAAACGATCCCCATATATAATAGGTAGGAAGCAGCCAAAACCACCGTGCATAAAAACATACACAGGTTTTGTTCATACACTGGAACAAACATAAAAGTTGCAGCAAAAAATGTCCAATGGAGGATAAATGTTCGTCACAGCATGGATAACTTCAACGCGTTTCAAGGATTCTTTCCTCTTTATCAAGAAGTGCTGTGAGGGTCCTGGCTTTCCCAAATTTATCCTGAGACGTTTTGAATCACATGACAATCTTGACCAATTCCAGACGAAGTCCAATCTCCACAAGGATGTATAACACCTGGTGCTCATATACACATGTCTCTGCATTTGCATAATCCAGGCTGAAGTGTGTTCAATCAGTCCAATTGGATTTCCACTCAATCGTGTCCAATTTCTTTATTACAGATATAGTATCTTTGAGATACGATTTCGTACCATGCACCAAAGGTTGAATCTTATTATCCAAGTACTCTGACAAATTAGACAAAATGGAATCGGTGCCCGCCACAATGGGGCGGCCCGGTGGTCGGTCCAAGCTTTTATGAACCTTGGGTAAAACATATAATACCGGGATCGCCGGATTCTCTATTTTTAAATAATTATGTATGTCAATGTCAATAATACCTAAAGTGGTATATAACTCCAGAAACACACTAAATTTATTTTGAATAGAATTAGATGGATCCCCTTTTAATTTCTTATAGGTATTACCATCCAAAAGCTGGCGAGCTATCTCAGTATGGTAGTCGTCCCTATTCAAGACGACCACCCCCCGCCTTTATCGGCAGGTTTGATAACTATTTGATTGTTGTTCTTAAGCGTGTCAATAGCTTTTCTCTGGTTTCTAGTTAGATTGTGTTTCCTAAGGGGCTTAAAGTCCATTTTATCCAAATCTTCCTTTACGAGACGTTCAAACGTCTCCACGAAACAGACCCTCTTATGTCTCGGGAAGAAAGTGGATTTCTTCTTAAAGACCTTGTGGTTATCATTAGGTATTTCTTGAGGGATATCAGAACTCTTATTATCCGCAAAGAACCGTTTTAACGATAATTTGCGGATAAAACGCTGCAAATCCACATATGTAGTGAAATTATCAAGATTACTTGATGGGGCAAATTTGAGTCCCTTTTCCAAGAGTTCCTGCTCATCCTTAGATAGAGTGTAATTACTTAGATTGTAAATCGTGGTTTTACTGAACTCGTTGTTTATAGGGGTCTCTAATGGTGTAGTGACCTGAATATCCCTTTGTTTTAGGCGTAGCCTTTTCTTTTTGGACAATCCACAATACCTACCCGCTCTGCACCCCCTATTTTTCTTATCTTTATACACTATTATCTGTCTCTGGTTGGACCCAGACGTTTCTCCAAAAAAGGACAGGGGGCAGATTGTTTAGCCCTACCAGTCCTATAAGAATTTTGTGGGTGAGAATAGTTATTACTTTTTCTATCATCCACAGAAAGATTTCTCCCATATTTACCAGAGTAGGGAAGTGGAGATTTTTCCAGTCTCCTATATTTTGGGGTATATTGGGACTGATGTATTTCCCCTCTATAATAATTCTGATTACGTCTGGGGAATCTTTTGGGGGAGGGATTTCTTCCCCGAGTAAAGCTCGGAGTCCGCCCTCTATGCAAATGCCATTCTATTCTCCTGTAATGGACGAGTTTGTGTATCTCCTATTTTCCCTATCGGTTTATTACCATTCCTAGAGTTATCATTAGGTACATGCCTTTGGAGCCATGACCTAGTGAATATGTGGATATTGTTGTATTCTTGTGGAAAATATACTTCTAAATAAACATATGTAAATGAGACCTCCTTATCAGGTATTTAGGTTACATCCTTTTTGTTGTAGCAGTATTTTTCTATTTTTGCTGCCTCTTTAAAAACTGTGCTGCCATTTATTCCCTTTGTCAGTTCAGTTTCACCTTCTGTAGGGTAGCCCTTACATTTTCCTCCTGATGGTGAGGTCTCATACTGTAACTATGTAGTGCTCAATGTCTGTTTCATTCACTCATTCTGTTTGTGGAGTCACGTGATTAGTTTAAACTCCGGTCACGTGATCGGGACAATCAATGTAGCGGACACAGTTACTCCCCGGCCGGTCACGCCAGAGTATTATAGTGTGTTATAATCAACTCACACTTCTGATTAAGGTAACTTCCTCAGTCCGTGTGGCCACCATTGTTATGGTATGTCATATAGCCTAGTATAACCATATTCTTTCTGACATGGGCAGATTTAGTCCGGGTATGATTCTTCATATAGGATTACCTTTGATTTTTATTGTAAAGTTTGTATTACCGCTACAACATCGGGTGATCATGAGTCATATGATTGGAGTTTTATATGATATATATGAGGTGTGTTTTATCTGTATACTGATCTGTACATCTGTTGTTGTGATGCTCACACTGATTGAACACACTTCAGCCTGGATTATGCAAATGCAGAGACATGTGTATATGAGCACCAGGTGTTATACATCCTTGTGGAGATTGGACTTCGTCTGGAATTGGTCAAGATCGTCATGTGATTCAAAACGTCTCAGGATAAATTTAGGAAAGCCAGGACCCTCACAGCACTTCTTGATAAAGAGGAAAGAATCCTTGAAACGCGTTGAAGTTATCCATGCTGTGACGAACATTTATCCTCCATTGGACATTTTTTGCTGCAACTTTTATGTTTGTTCAAGTGTATGAACAAAACCTGTGTATGTTTTTATGCACGGTGGTTTTGGCTGCTTCCTACCTATTATATATAGGGATCGTTTGAAAGATACCTTTCAGTGCATTCGAGACTGAAACTAAACGTAAGTGTCATTCTGTGCGACTTCTGTTTGTGATAGGATCAATTTCATCCAGACCTGTTTAAAGATACCTTTAAAGGAACGCAAGGTTGAACTGCTATGTAAGTGTCTTTTCAACCCCACGATTTCAACCCCACTTGTGCACCGATCTGGAGGAAAACGACAGAAGTTTGGAGGGGTTTTCCAGTATTTTTAAAGTTTAATACTTTAGAGAGCGCCTGTTTTGAATCATTTTTGTATTTGCTGTATGTGTGTGGGGATTTTGGAGGGTGAATCCCATCGATTTTAAACGGCAGCATTAAACTGTAGCGCAGGATTACAGACGTATATAACTTTTAAACCACAGAGATATATTCAACACATATTTCATACAACACATAAATTAAACATGTCAAGCACCAGACATTGGGGGTAATTCCAAGTTGATCGCAGCAGGAAATTTTTTAGCAGTTGGGCAAAACCATGTGCACTGCAGGGGAGGCAGATATAACATGTGCAGAGAGAGTTAGATTTGGGTGTGGTGAGTTCAATCTGCAATCTAAATTGCAGTGTAAAAATAAAGCAGCCAGTATTTACCCTGAACAGAAACAAAATAACCCACTCAAATCTAACTCTCTCTGCAAATGTTATATCTGCCCCCCCTGCAGTGCACATGGTTTTGCCCAACTGCTAAAAAGTTTCCTCCTGCGATCAACTTGGAATTACCCCCCCTATAATGTATTTATATAAGAGAGTTATAACATCATAAATATATGTATTATTGGAATGGAACTAGTTAAACATATCATGCTTAGAGTCAAAATGATCAGGAGAATGAGTGTGTTAATTTGATAGCTATGAGTAGATTGTAGCACATTGCAATGATTAGTTATGACCAAATGTATGAATACAAAGGATTTCCTGAAGACACATGTGCCAGCAACCTGAGACAAAAGCCCTCAAACTGACCAATAACACATCATGAATGAGAGATCTCCCTCCCCTGGACCAATAACAGAAGACTCAGTCCCAGACATGTACTTCCCCCAATACACAGTATATAGGTATTTCCCCTCACCCAAGAAGTGCTGTTTTTCATTGCTGTTGGTACAGATTCTAAAATGGAGACGACTGTGCATTGAGCAAATAGGGTGAAGAATGCTGGCTATAACAGATTCTTTTGTAACTACAACTACTTCTTGTGTAATTGTAAATCTGTAACCATATTTATATATATATATTATAACTGAATTATATACTGTACATGTGTTATATTGTATGCATACCCTTTTAATATCAAATACAGTATATACATCTCTGAGCGTTGGACCTCAGCTTTCAATGTGTGCATGTGCATGCTTTCTCTTAAGGGATGTAGTGTTTGCGATGTACAGCGCACTTTTATCGTATATGGTAATAAGATACGCCATGCGTCCGCAGCATATATTAACGCTGGCATTTGAAATGTTTATTTAGAAATAATTGGAAATTTACAGTTGGAAGCTCGCAGCCAGTATATCATGTACTTAATGATGCGCAGTACAGATGCTGCTGTGGTCTACCAGCTAAGGATGGACGCATCTAGATGCTGCTGAACCGCATGCCATTTTTTTGTGTTATCAGTAAGGTGGTGATATGAATCAAGGTACAATATATTTATTTGTTGCATGACTGTGACAAAAATGCACAATATTTGAAATGCTACAGCGTATTTTTATTGTTGCTAAACAAAGTTCAAGAAGTCATATTGTGTTTGATTCAGATTGGATTATTTATCTGTTAAGTAAATTTAAAGATCATTTAAAAGTTGGTGCATAGGTATGATATAACTGTGTTAGCATGCTGAGGCCTATTTGCATACTGATAACGTAAACCTGAAGTAGCAAAGCTTTGTTTGCACTGAAAAAGCGTGTGGAAGCGTTGTTACCATGCAGTGGGAATTGTCTATTAGGGCAACTTCCGGTGCTTGTATAAATTGGGATTTATTTGTGACAAAAGAGCTAGCCGCATGGTATTCTGGCCGCATAGTGTGACCACCATTTTGTCCATGTACATGGCTTGGGAAGGGGGAGGAGCAGTGGCCATTTTATGTACATAAGGTCACTCTCTATCCACTTCGCTAACAGCTGACTTTCAGTTTGTTTAAACAATCTGTTTCCTTTGTCACAATATAAACAAATATATGAACAAATTCATCACTATTTAAAAGCTACCAATGCATTTAACTAACCCATGCCATATTCAATTATAAATAGTGTTTCAACTGGGCCTATTGAGAGTAATAATAATAGTGAGATAAATACTTGGCTTAATGTTAGAAATACACACAGATGAAGAGGGTTTTTTTCTTCCAGAATTTGTTAACCCTCTGCTTGCTCAATTGAAATGTTAATGAACCTGTTCAACCACTCTAGAACAGCAAGCATGTGAACATCTGTTGATATGCAAATTAGAGACTCTGTAGAAACTACATTCATTCAGTATGTGTGTATGAATACATATGCTGTGTGAGGGGTTTCATAGAAGTGTAATAAATAATGTGTGTTTATATATATATATATATATGTTATATTATTATATGGATATTTAGATCAGTGTATGTTCTGCAAGATAGCTATCCAATCTGAATCATAGCATTTAAATTATAGTCAATAGCCATATTATATTGAAGTGTTTTAAAATTGATAGTTAAAGTGTTATTGTTAACTAAAATTCACAAAATATTTGCATTTCATAAGTGAAGCTCTGTTCCTGCCTAAAAGTTTAGGTAGCACATAGCGGAAGCTTTCCGGCAGGGGATTTCCGGTGCTCAAAGGGAATGTGGAAGCATTTATCTAACAACTACAATACAATACAAATTAGTGTTGTTTTTTTTAGAGTTGCTAGAGTTGGGTAACAGAGTGTGACAAGCTGCGTGCAAAGGTATGCAGCGATACACACTTGCGTACGCAAGTATACACATGTCATAGTACAATAGTACGTGGACACATATATAGCGACGCACGGGTACACACGTGAACGCACAGAAGGCGGAAAACGTGAGTGCATATTTACACAAGCGGAAGTTAGCCTCATAATAGAAATTGATTGTTAAGGTGGGATAAAACACATTTTAACAGGTAACTATCCGATTTTAAAGCACATTACTATAATACTTTGTTTAAAGTGTAATACCTCTGAAGGGGATGTTATCAATCACTGGTAAATGACTTATTTTTCTGTATAGAAAATGTAAAAGTGTGGGTTGTTGAAAGAAAGTATGAATGCATTGAACTCCATGACCAATTCGGGTTCCCGTAGAAGACGTTGAGTTAGCAGAGGCTTGGTGGCGTGAAGGCTAGCGACCTTACGTATTGAGATTGACGCACGTACTGAAAACGTGCGGTGGAGCGTGATTTTGGTATTATGCTCCGGCTGTGGAGCGCAGCTAGTGGAATTCGACTCCCGTGATCGTAGGGCATATAGATAACAAGTATCTATAAGCTGTGCGATTGGATCGCACATCTGTGTGTGAGATACGCGGCGCAACGTGATACCATTTGCGATATTTTGCGCAAATTGCGTCACCATACATGCTGTGATAGCATACGCAGACGTAATTTGTGTAAAAAAAGAGGAAGTTCCGCTGACTCCCTCTCAGGAAACATTCCAACAGGCTTTCAACCTCCACTGAAAAAGGTGGGGTATTAATTCTGTTAATGCTCCATACTTCCAATGCAAGGGTCTGGTAGGGATCTACACTGGGAACGCGGGGAATCACTACAGCAGTGAGTCGTGGTACATTCCAGCGGTGAAGGAGCGGGTGAAAAGCGCTCAAAGGGACTTTTCACCATCATCTCACTTGTTCATTTGGTGGTCGTGTTAAAAGGCCCATGATGGGAGCCAAATGCGCAACCGAGAGGCGTTCAGGAGCCAGGGTTCAGGCTGAGGAGCAGAGGCCAAGAGGGTCCACTCAGTATATTATGTTTGGGAAATATGGTCCACACACAGAGGCATTTGTAATGATTGAGTACGTATGAATGGTGGAATATAATTTCCAGTGATTGGTGGTTTTGAGCCTGAGGTATTGCAGGTAGTATGTTTAACCAAAGTCATATAAGACAAGAACGAAAACATAATAAAAGTTTGACCTCATAGCAACAATAAATAAAAAAAAGAGAAAGCAAGTACACCGCCATATGTGGATGTGGAAGCAGTTACAGCCAGCATACAAACTATAGAAAATAATAAAAATAAAAATATGAAAAAAATATTAATGTAACCTATATATGTACTAATGAATGTCAAAGTTTTATTTAGGAGGAGAAGGTGACCTGACTGGCTTCAGCCATTTCTCATGCACTCAGAGGAGTATCCAACCGGTAAAAGAGGAGCTGTAGCCTGCAGGGGAAGTGGCTGAGACCAGTGGAACTGGTAAGTATGGGGCCATTCAAGTATATATATAGTAAAACCCCAAAATAAAATAAAAATCAAGAAAGTAATGTCATAAATGGAGAATATCCTGTCCGCACATTGGGGGTAATTCCAAGTTGATCGCAGCAGGATTTTTGATAGCAACTGGGCAAAACCATGTGCACTGCAGGGGAGGCAGATAGTACATGTGCAGAAAGAGTTAGATTTGGGTGGGTTATTTGTTTCTGTGCAGGGTAAATACTGGCTGCTTTATTTTTACACTGCAAATTAGATTGCAGATTGAACACACCACACCCAAATCTAACTCTCTCTGCACATGTTATATCTGCCTCCCCTGCAGTGCACATGGTTTTGCCCAGTTGCTATCAAAAATCCTGCTGCAATCAACTTGGAATTACCCCCATTAGTATTTCCCAGTAGGAAAGCGGACAGAGATGGGGTAACCCCCAGGGTATTTCTTTTAGTTACCACATAAGAAGTATTTATTTCTAGGAATGCCCTTGTCTAGATAAGCTCGGAAATGTTTGTTGGACCATGTACAGACCCTTAATATGGGATGAGAAGGTTTGAATGAATACTTCGCATGACCTAGAAGCTTGTTTTGTTTTGTTTTTTGCAGTACTAGAAAATTCTCCATCAGGATAAGATCACTGGTAAACACTAATTCGGCAAATGGGAGGAACGAGAGAAGTGCAACATTACCCTTTGACAAAACCTGCAGAAGTTACAATTGGGTCTCTATGATGCTAAAACCTTTTCTTTTTTTTCCTAGGAGCAGTGGCCCCTGACTAACTTAATCGACAGAGATTTTGTTATGTAAATTGAAATGTGAAATACATATATTGTACTCCCACTCAGGAAGTACAAGGTATGTTAGATACTCCTCAAAGACTAATGTTGCATTCCACTGTTCTAGATTCATGTCCATCACAGGTAGAGGAAATTATCTCACAGATGCCGGGTTCCCTATGAATTTAGGATGGACAGGACACTGGATTGATGGCTGAGGTAGTCCCAGTAGTGACACAGCAAGCACAAGCTTAAATGGGGGTAGACCAAGTAGTTAATGAATTCCCCGTAGTGCCCAATCCAGTTGTCATTTTAATAAAATCCTCTCCACCTCTACAAACTTTTCTGTCACCAACCTCTATTCTGTTTATCTTCACAGTTTCCTCTTCATATTTGCATTCACAAAGGGGGTACAATACATGGACCCGATTCTCCCAAGGTTTCAAGTGACAGCCTAAGTATTTTCTCCCAAGCCCTACATGACTGTTTATAGTCCTTTCAGCCTGAGAATGGGTCGGTGCTGATACAATATGTTGATGACTTGTTGTGCGCTGATTCATTTGAGTCATCCCTGGCAGATACGAAGCAGTTTCTGTTTCGTTTCTTCTAGACAGGACACCAGGTCTCAAGGGATAAACTGCAGTTGTGTAGGACAAGGGTCAAATACCTGGGACGTAGTACTGGTACATGATTTGACATTTCATACACCACATGCCGTATTGGTCCTTCAAAGTTCTGCCTGAACTCGGTATGTCTCATCAGCACGATGGCACCAGTATTACTGCAGTGTGCCTTGCCATGCACAAAGGGTGGAGGATGAGAATACTGGCGAAGGGAAATTTTGTATGGACACTGATATGCATTAAGGTATAGAATATCTGAATCAGACCTTTACTACGAGACCAGACATAAGTGAACGCAGACCTGATATTTTTTTTTCCTTTTTCCCTCTAGAGATGTTTTTTCTTTTTTTTTGAGTTATGCTCATGGTACTCTACATTTGCAAACACACAACAATTTAATTAAGACACAAATTTGTGTTACCTACACGAACAGGGGGTCTGGAAGTTGAAGGGATATGGTCAGGAGTCCTCAGGACTCTGGAGAGATGGACAAGGTAAGCCAGTGGCCCCCAGGGCATATCTCCCAAGCCTAGCTGAGGCGGCACATGGTCTGACTCATCTGGGCAAGGAAGGTATGTGCAAATTGGTAAGAGCCTATTGGAGTGCACCAGGGTTCTCTTCTCAGGGAAGCAAGAAAGCAATGACATGTCTTACTTGCTTGAGGAAGAATATTGGTAAGGCAATACCGACTGAGCCATCCCATATCCCTCCTACAGACGGACCTTTTCAGGTAATACAAATCGACTTCGTACAGTTAACACCCTGTAGGAATTTGAAATATGTATTGGTGTGCACTGATGTTTTCTCAAACTGGGTAGAGGCATTTCCTGCAGCCACAAATACTGCTGTGTTTACCGCAAAGAAAATTGTGCAGAAATTTGTGTGTAAATATGGTATCCTTAGGAGTAGGAGCAAAGTGATAGCTTGAAACTGGACTATTGTGGTCATAGACACTGCCACTAGTGTTACATAGCATCGGAACCACTCCCAGATCCCCACTTAATGAATCACCTTCTTTGAAATTTTTGTTTTGTTTTTTTGTTTTTTTTTGGAAGACAACCTTGTGTCATGATCGATCCGCACCATGATCAGAAATACACCAATGAGGTGACAGTACAGTACCTTATCGAGATGAGCCGGCATTTGAGAACTTAACAGAAGAACTTGAAACTATTGATTCCTGGTATGCCAACTACTAACTGTCTTGATTGTGAACCAAGAGACTGTGTGATTGTTCTTACACTCAGGTTGCCTAATAGACAGGTGGGAAGGACCGTACCAAGTTTTGTTGACAGCACGATCCCAGTGAAAGTAGCTGAGAGACTTGGGTCCACGAATTCCCATCGCAGGAAAGTCGGTAGTTCGGAAGGAACTCATAAAGGGAATGAGATCACAGAAATATCACCCGAGAGTCTGTTCCGTGAAGACTGAGAGGCGTCACTGTTGAACACTACCTGAGCGTACTAAAGGATTACAGAAAGACCAGTCGTTGTAATGGATTTGCTATGGGCAAGATTTGTTTTGTTCTATCTTTCTTTTTCCCCGTTGACAAACATTTTTTTTCTCAGGACATTCTGTTTTTGTGAGGTTTTATGAGGAGTCGAGTGTGGGACTGGAACTGGTTCTGGAGAAAGGAGTGATGTCTTTCTAGGATCCCAGGATCAGCCTATCACTTTGTTTAAAGCCAGAGAAAATCAAAGGTCTAGTAGTTACGGAGTTCGGAGGTAACGTGATAGGCTATTGTCTGAGGAATACTGTATTTTGTAGTTATTGGGACCCTATAATTGAAGATGAGTGCATCCAGAGATGTCAGTCTAGCAATAAGGCAGCATTTGACAGACATCCTTTGAGTGATTACCACTCACTAGTGGGTAAGGTCTTAGACCAAATGGAATGTTGGATGTGCTCACAGGTACCTCTAAGACAAAATAATGCAGGACTAGTGCCACCCTCATTAGAGTTAGCGGAGGTACTTGAATTACACGGATGGGGGGGAACAGGTGGACAAGGAATATAATATAACTAGACCCCCTAGTCTTAAGATCCACCAGTACCATAGATAAATCCCTGGTATGTTTAAATCTCACCATTTTCTGGAAATCAGGAAATTGGGAGGTAATCAGGAACAATCAGACAATGGCCTATTCACACATAGCAGATAAAGAGCTCATTAATATATGTGGAAGAAAAGTTTATGAGTGGCTCTCCCCGAACTCCGAAGGTTTATGTTATCTAGGAAGAATACTACCAGAAATAATAACCCTTGTTCAATGAAGAAACAGACCTAGCATACTATCCAGAAATGGAAACAATTTTCAGGGAGTGATAGAAATATATACCATGAAAATTTTATATGTCTCATTCACGATTTGTTTGTGTTTTCTCCCTCTACCCAGCAAAACCTCTAACGAATCCGAACATCAGTGTACAAAGATGTAGGTGCATGTATGTGTGCAATGTTCATTCAAATCAGACATCATAGGCCATAGCACTGTCCCAGCATACTCTATAGGTTGAATGTCGTCCCACACCCAACCAGTGGTCCCGTGACCACCGAGTGCATATAGAGGATGTCCCATCCTCCTCCCTGTCTTCACGAAATACAGTCAATGTCTGATTTGCGAAATGAATACATACATGTGTCTAGGTCACCGATTATGTGTTTGAATTTTTTTTTGTAATTATGTTTAGTGTGTCAGTTATGACAGTTATTGTCTACTGACAAAGGGTGGACTGTCGAAGTCAAAAATATTACATACACACCACATACAAACTCCAAACAGATGGGTCTCTGTGCGTGCGCATACACGCAGTGTGCACAGCGATATATGGTAGCATAGGCATTCACACAGGCAAGCCACAAAGATATATTCAACACATATTTCATACAACACATATACTAAACATGTCAAGCGCCAGACATTATAATGTATTTATATAAGAGAGTTATAACATCATAAATATATGTATTATTGGAACGAAACAAGTTAAACATATCTTGCTTAGTGTCACAATGATCAGGAGAATGAGTGTGTTAATTTGATAGCTATAAGTAGATTGTAGCACATTGCAACGATTAGTTATGACCAAATGTATGAATACAAAGGATTTCCTGAAGACACATGTGAGAGCAACCTGAGACAAAAGCCCTCAAACTGACCAATAACACATCATGAATGAGAGATCTCCCTCCTCTTGACCAATAACAGAAGACTCAGTCCCAGACATTTACTTCCCCCAATACACAGTATATAGGTATTTCCCCTCACCCAAGAAGTGCTGTTTTTCGTTGCTGTTGGTGCAGATTCTAAAATGGAGACGACTGTGCATTGAGCAAATAGGGTGAAGTATGCTGGCTGTAATGGATTCTTTTGTAACTACAACTGCTTCTTGTGTACTTGTAACTCTGTAACCATATTTATATATATTATAACTGAATGATATACTGTACATGTTTTATATTGTATGCATACCCTTTTAATATCAAATATATACATCTCTGAGCATTGGACCTCAGCTTACATTGTGTGCGTGTGCTTTCTTTCTCTTAAGGGATGTAGTGTTTGCGACGTACAGCGTACTTTTATTGTATATGGTAATACGATGCGCCATGCGTCCGCAACATATATTAACACTGGCATTTGAAATGCTTACTTAGAAATAATTGGAAATTTACAGGTTTTAACCCACTGTAGAACAGAATATTTACCTCAGCCAGTATAAAAAACCCTGGTAAGACCACGCGTCATTAAGGGGGCGGGTCTTCACTATGAGTGAATCCAGCAGCTCACCAGCGCCATTTTCACTCTCCAGCTATACACAGGCAGATTGGCAGGGAAGCGCAGCTCCTCCACAAGGACTCCAGAACACCGCAATGGTACCAGGGGGTCATAGCAGGAAAGGGGAGCAATTTTTGGTGTACTAAGCCCTATTAAAAAAAACTTAGTTTGCGACCCAGTTAAACTTGTTCTTTCACTACAGGGGCACTGTGTGGCTGGCTCCATTATACTGTCTCTCCCTGGAAGGGCTCTGTTTGGGTTAACTGTGCTTTTTACCTATATGTGTGTGTGTGTGTGTGTGTGTGTGTGTGTGTGTGTGTGTGTGTTCTTCACATTTACTATGCCAAAGAAGTGTGTATCATGCACAGCAGAGTGTTTTTCTCAATCTGAGGGATCACTGCTGTGTACTCAGGATAGCACACATTCTTAGGCTAGTGGATCTGAACCAGTATGATTAGAGTCATTAAAAGGGATGATTTCAAATATTTCGAATAAATGATCCCAAAATAAGAAAGAGACGAAATACTTAAGGCAATCTGTTGATACCTCCTGAACAGAGATTCAGTGGTCATTCCAGCATCTCATACCCCTTCCATTTGTCCACAGAAGCGTACTCTGGCCCAAATCATGCAGGCTCATACAGATGATGATGATGATGTGTCAGATCCAGAGGAGGGTGAGGTGGACTCGGGAGGGGGGATGCAGCTTTGTCACAGGGTATACAGGCCCTGATAGAAGCTATTAGAGATGTCCTGCACATTCCTGATAAGGTGTCAGAGGATGAGGAGGAATCTTATTTTAATGTGAAAAAGAAATCCTTAGCTCAGTGGTTTCCAAACTTTATTGAATCATGGCACCATAGAGTATCAGAATTGTTTTCATGGCACCCCATGGCCAAAAATATTGAGAAATTTAGAAAGAAATATTAAATTAAGTAGATTGTGTTTATATGTCATCCTTAGGCTCAATTGTGTGATGAGGGACAAGATTTGCTTCTGTTTGTCCCCATACTTTATGACTGGCAGCTACTAGCACTAGTTTTGCCTATTATATTGACCATAAGTAATTTGAATTGGTCCTGGGCCACCAATCCAAGGAACCCCTGCAAGTATCCCTAGGCACCCCAGAGAGCCACGGCACACAGTTTGGGAACCACTGCCTTAGCTACTTTCCCTGCATCTAAGGAATTAAAATCCCTATTTGAAGCAACTTGGGTAAATCCTGACAAGAAGTTTCAGGTCCCAAAACGGTTACTCACATCCTTCCCGTTTTCTCAGGATGATAGGAAAAAATGGGAAAACCCCTCCGATAGTTGATGCATTGGTTTCTAGGTTGTCACGTAAGATAGTTTTACCTGTTTCTGGGGCAGCTTCCTTGAAGTATGCTGCAGACCGCAAGATTGAGACCACTCTCAAATCTCTGTACACAGCTGCGGGAGTGGCCCAGAGACCCACTATAGCTTGTGCTATTGTGGGTCTCTGGGCCATTACAAAATGGTCAGGTAAGATTCCTTATCCAGGGGGGAGATAATTTTATTCTTACAGCATATACAGGATTCTGCTAACTTTATGGTGGAGGCTATAAAGGAAATTGGTTTACTCAATTCATGCACCACTGCAATGGCAGTGTCAGCACGCAGGGGCTTGTGGCTACACCAGTGGATTGCAGATGCGGATTTCAGGAAAGGCGTGGAAAGCCTACTTTTTACAGGTGAAGCCCTTTTTGGAGATGATCTGGCTACATGGATATCCAAGGCTACAGCGAGTAAGTCTACATACCTTCCTTCCGTAGCTCCCCCGGCTAGAAAATCCTACACTTCTCCAACTCTACAGTCCTTTCGGACAGCAAAGTTTAAAAACAAAACCACAGGTTCTTCTACAACCGTCAGAGGCAAAAGACGTAAACCCAGAAAACCAGCAACTGCAGGTTCACAGGCTTCCTCTAAGCCTTCAGCATGACGGTGGACAGCACTGCCATAAAGACAGGCAGGTGGGCGCCCGTTTAAGATTCTTCAGTCACATATGGGAAATATCATGCCAGGATCCCTGGGTCAGAGATCTTATAGCCCAGGGCTACAGATTGGAGTTTCAGGAACTCCCACATCACAGATTCTTCAAATCAGGCTTACCAGCTTCTCAAGAAGCAAGTTGTTATGATTCCAGCACTCTGGTCTGGGGAGATCTTATAGCAAGGACCTGAGCACTGGAACGTAATGCTGGGAAAGGGAGCGGGAACGGGAATAGCCCCTGGTGCCCTAACTCCGTTGTCTCGCCCGTGCTGTCAGAAATCTCTTGCGAGACTATGGTTGCTTGAGCCCATGGCAGCCGCGTTTGAAGGGCGGATTACGTCTGCCCAACTCCGATGCCCCCTCAGGTCTTAATGGGAGACAAAGAGAAATCCGAGACAGGGTGATAACAAGGGGCCCTCTAACTAAACAACAAAGCCAGGGGCTACAAACTAACCTAAAACTAGAATATGTGCAGAAAACCGCCAGGGAAAAGGACAACCAAAATACCCACTTGTCCACTCTCCTACCCGGCACCGCCGAGTTCCGGAGAGGACTTGTGGAAGCGGAAACCTCCGCAAATGCTCCGAAACAGAATACAAAATGAAGCGGGCTAGGCCGCAGCACGCGGCAGAGCCGCAACTCACGAAAACCACACGAGATCCTCTGGCGACTATTGCGGGCAATTGAGGACCAGAAGACTCCTTGGGATGAGATGACAACTCCAAGATTCAGGAACTCTGAGGACAGGAATGACCGGACACAGCAGGACTGGAACAGACGTTCAGCAAACCTAAGCAGCATGCAGGAAGCTATTACCGGCGTCTGTGTGAAGCACTGAGAAGGTATTTAGCAGGGAGTCCTCCAATCAGATGTTCAGAGCCTGATTAGCATAAATGCCGTGCAGCTGCCTTGCTGCACGACCAGAAGACATGTGTGTGTGTGGTTAACTTGATTGACCCTGCAACGGGGAGCGCGGTCCGCCCGTGGCGTCCCCGTTGCTAGGGTCCAGGCGGCTCAGCGCGCCCGGCGTCCCAGCGTTGCTAGGGAGCCGGCGGCTCAGCGCGCACGGCGTCCCAGCGTTGCTAGGGACCCGGCGGCTAGCACGCTCGGCGTCCCTAGTTGCTAGGCGCCGGGCCGCGAGGACATCGCGGACCACGGCGCCTAACAGTACCCCCCCCTTGAGGAGGGGTCAACGAACCCCTAAAGCCAGGTTTCTGAGGAAATTCCAGAAAAAATGCTCTCTTGAGTTTAGGGGCATGAAGATCCTTATCCAGGACCCAAGACCTTTCCTCCGGACCATAGCCTTTCCAGTGAACCAAAAAATAAAGCCGACCCCGGGACATTCTAGAATCAAGAACTTTCTCTACCAAGAACTCATGTTGTCCCTGCACATCCACTGGAGATCTACCCTGAGAGATCCTCCGAGGAAATCTACTGGAAGAAACATATTGTTTCAACAGGGAACAGTGAAAAGTATTTCCAATTCTGAGAGATCTTGGTAAACGTAGACGAAAGGCAACTGGGTTGACCTTCTTAATAATAAGAAACGGTCCAATAAATTTGGGTCCCAGTCTAGCCGAGGATTGTCGAAGCTTGATGTTGCGAGTAGACAACCACACCTTATCTCCCACCTTAAAAGTGCAAGGACGTCGGAGCCTGTCAGAAAATTTCTTCTCTCGGAAGGCCGCTTTTCTGAGAGCAAGGTGCACTTTTCTCCAAATTGCTCTGAGATGGGAGGTTAAGGTCAGCGAGGAGACTGGAGAATGATGAAAAAAAAAATTGGCTCTGGGGTGAAAACCAAAAACTGAAAAGAATGGAGACTCTTTGGTGGAGGAATGACAAGAGTTATTATAAGCAAATTCAGCCAAAGGGAGAAACTCGGACCAATCATTCTGGAGTTTGGCTGAATACAAACGTAAATATTGTTTTAATGACTGGTTGACTCGTTCGGTTTGCCCGTTAGACTGTGGGTGATAACCAGATGTTAAAGACAGTTTCATCTTCAATGAGGCACAAAAACGTTTCCAGAATTGTGCGATGAATTGTGGACTCCGATCAGAAACAATATCAGTGGGCAAACCATGAAGCCTGAACACATGGCGGAGGAACAAAACTGCCAACCTTTGAGCAGAAGGCAATCGGGGAAGAGCAATAAAATGAGCCATTTTACTAAAACGGTCCACTACCACCCAAATGACTCGGAATCCGGCTGAAAGGGGAAGGTCAACCACGAAATCCATGGAGATATGAGACCATGGCCTGAGAGGAACAGTTAAAGGCATGAGTTGCCCGATAGGCAACGAACGAGGAACCTTATGCTGTGCACAAACCTGACAGGAATGGACGAATTCCTTAACGTCTTTAGAAAGACTAGGCCACCACACTGAGCGAGAGACTAACTCCAAGGTCTTAGTGATACCCGGATGCCCTGAGACTTTGTTGTCATGAAACTCAGTTAAAACAGTGGCTCTCAAAAATTCAGGGACATAAAGACGACCAGCAGGAGTAAGTCTAGGAGCTTGGTGTTGAAGCTGGTTTAACTGGGTAAATAAATCCTGTGTGAGGCCTGCCCGGATGACCGAAGATGGAACTATGGGGGTAACAACAGGATTGCTATTGTGAACCGGAAGGAAGCTACGTGACAGGGCACCAGCTTTCGTATTCTTGGAACCAGGCCTGAAAGTGATGATAAACCTGAAACGAGTAAAAAATAATGCCCAACGTGCCTGCCGAGCATTAAGCCGTTTAGCAGATTCAATATATTGCAGGTTCTTATGGTCAGTTAAAACCGAAATAGTATGTCTAGCTCCCTCCAGCCAATGCCTCCATTCCTCGAAAGCCCATTTTACTGCCAGTAACTCCCGATTACCAACGTCATAGTTGGATTCAGCGGAGGAGAATTTCCTGGACATAAAGGCACAAGGATGTAACTCCAGAGACTCCGGATCTTCTTGAGAAAGGACAGCCCCCACTCCAACCTCTGAGGCATCAACCTCCACAATAAAGGGCAATTCCGGATTAGGATGTCTGAGGACAGGAGCCGAGACAAAGGCTTGTTTCAAGGCCTGGAAAGACAACTCAGCTTCATGCGACCAATTGGAAGGATCCGCTCCTTTTTTAGTCAGAGCTACAATGGGAGCAACCAGGTCAGAAAAAGAATGAATGAACCGCCTATAAAAATTCGCAAACCCTAAAAAGCGCTGAATTGCTTTTAAATTAGTGGGTTGCGCCCAATTAAGGATGGCCTGGAGCTTCTTCGGTTCCATGGAAAATCCCTGGGGAGAAATTATGTACCCTAAAAAAGATACTTCTGTGATGTGAAAATCACACTTCTCCAGCTTGGCATATAAATGATTCTCACGTAACTTTTGAAGAACCAGATGCACCTGGGTAACATGTTGTTCCATCGATTCAGAATAAATCAAGATGTCGTCTAAATAAACGACCACGAATTTCCCTAGGAAGTCACGGAGAACATCGTTAATGAGGTCTTGAAAAACTGCCGGAGCATTTGACAGGCCGAACGGCATCACCAGGTATTCATAGTGACCCGACTGAGTGCTGAAAGCCGTCTTCCACTCATCCCCAGATTTAATTCGGATGAGGTTGTAAGCTCCCCTAAGGTCAATTTTAGAAAAAAATCACGGCGGAACGTAACTGATCAAAAAGCACAGAAATTAACGGCAAAGGATAGGTGTTTTTAACGGAGATCTTATTCAGAGCCCTAAAATCAATGCATGGTCTAAGCGAGCCATCTTTTTTCTCCACAAAGAAAAAACCAGCACTTAAAGGAGATTTCGATGGTCTAATAAATCCCTTCTTTAGGCTTTCCTGAATATAATTATTCATGGCCGTGGTTTCTGGCCCGGACAAGGCATATAATCTCCCCTTAGGCAAGTGGCACCTGGAACTAGCTCAATTGCACAATCATAGGGCCGATGGGGAGGCAGAATGTCCGCATTGCCTTTGGAGAAGACATCGGCAAACTCCTGGTATTCCACAGGAATGAGCTCTGGGACGACTGCTGCAACTCTGACTGGATACGAAATACATTATTTAACACAAAAAGTACCCCATTGGGAAATCTCCCCGGACCGCCAATCAATGGTGGGATTATGAAAGGCAAGCCAAGGGTGACCCAAAACAACAGGAACTGCCGGGCAATGTGTAAGGTAGAATTCAATATCTTCAGAATGTAAGGCTCCTACTGTAAGTACTACTGGAGGTGTACGGTGAGTAATTACCCCATTGGAAAGCGGAACCCCATCTAAGCTGTGCATGGTGATACATCTATCTAACGGTAAATGTGGAATGCCTAAGGCCTTAGCCCAAGTTAAATCCATAAAGTTTCCTGCAACTCCACTGTCGACAAAAGCCGTCACCAAAGAACTGAGGCTGCCAAAGGAAACCTTAACAGGGACTAATAGAGAGTTGTTTGAGAAGATAAGCTGCAGACCTAAGTGAACCCCCTCACAATTCACCTGGTCAGAGCGTTTCCCGACTTGTTCGGGCAGTTACGAGCAAAATGTCCCTTATCCCCACAGTACAAACAAAGACCGGATTTTAGTCTCTGGTTCTTTCCTCAGGAGACAGCCGGGAGAGACCTATCTGCATGGGCTCCTCGACGTCCTCTGGGAAGGTATAAACACAAGGACTAGACCTTACAGTTGTTCCTCTTTCAGCCCTCCGCTCTCGGAGACGACGATCAATCTTTATAGCAAGCTCCATGAGTTTATCGAGAGTCTCAGGAGCGGGGTACTGGAGGAGACTGTCTTTAATAAATTCAGATAAACCGAGGCGAAACTGACTGCGCAGGGCCGGGTCATTCCAGCCACAGTCGTTCGACCAACGGCGAAACTCGGAACAATAAACATCCGCTGGATTTCTACCTTGTTTGAGAGCGCGCAGATGACTCTCAGCGGACGCCTCTCTATCTGGGTCATCATACAAGAGCCCTAATGACTTAAAAAAGGCGTCTACAGATAACAACGCAGGATCCTCAGCTTTTAAACCAAATGCCCAGGTCTGAGGATCCCCCTGGAGTAAAGAAATAATAATCCCAACCCGCTGAGATTCGGTACCAGAGGATGTAGGTTTTAAACGAAAATAAAGCTTACAGGCTTCTTTAGAATGAAAAAAATATTTTCTGTCACCGGAAAAACGGTCGGGCAAATGCATCTTTGGTTCAGGGACTACCTTCGGGGAGGCTCGCAAAAGATCTTCCTGCGATCTCACCCGAAGAGAAAGATCCTGAACCATCTGAGTAAGTTCTTGAATCTGGTTGACAAAGAGCTGACCGGGATTTGGCCCTAAACCTGTCGGATTCATGAGGCCGATAAACTCTCACAAAAACAGAATGAGAAAAAATTAAACCCCGTTTAATTTTAAGTTTTGGTATGGCCGGTAATAATGTTATGATTCCAGCACTCTGGTCTGGGGAGATCTTATAGCAAGGACCTGAGCACTGGAACGTAATGCTGGGAAAGGGAGCGGGAACGGGAGTAGCCCCTGGCGCCCTAACTCCGTTGTCTCGCCCGTGCTGTCAGAAATCTCTTGCGAGACTATGGTTGCTTGAGCCCATGGCAGCCGCGTTTGAAGGGCGGATTACGTCTGCCCAACTCCGATGCCCCCTCAGGTCTTAATGGGAGACAAAGAGAAATCCGAGACAGGGTGATAACAAGGGGCCCTCTAACTAAACAACAAAGCCAGGGGCTACAAACTAACCTAAAACTAGAATATGTGCGGAAAACCGCCAGGGAAAAGGACAACCAAAATACCCACTTGTCCACTCTCCTACCCGGCACCGCCAAGTTCCGGAGAGGACTTGTGGAAGCGGAAACCTCCGCAAATGCTCCGAAACAGAATACAAAATGAAGCTGGCTAGGCCGCAGCACGCGGCAGAGCCGCAACTCACGAAAACCACACGAGATCCTCTGGCGACTATTGCGGGCAATTGAGGACCAGAAGACTCCTTGGGATGAGATGACAACTCCAAGATTCAGGAACTCTGAGGACAGGAATGACCGGACACAGCAGGACTGGAACAGATGTTCAGCAAACCTAAGCAGCATGCAGGAAGCTATTACCGGCGTCTGTGTGAAGCACTGAGAAGGTATTTAGCAGGGAGTCCTCCAATCAGATGTTCAGAGCCTGATTAGCATAAATGCCGTGCAGCTGCCTTGCTGCACGACTAGAAGACAAGTGTATGTGTGGTTAACTTGATTGACCCTGCAACGGGGAGCGCGGTCCGCCCGTGGCGTCCCCGTTGCTAGGGTCCAGGCGGCTCAGCGCGTTGCTAGGGAGCCAGCGGCTCAGTGCGCACGGCGTCCCAGCGTTGCTAGAGACCCGGCGGCTAGCACGCTCGGCGTCCCTAGTTGCTAGGCGCCGGGCCGCAAGGACATCGCGGACCACGGCGCCTAACACAAGTATGACTTTGCAGGGAGCGATTCAAAAACTGGTACAGACTCAGGTCATTGTTCCAGTTCCGCTTCAGCTGCAAAACCAGGGTTATTATTCCAACCTGTTTGTAGTACCAAAACCTGAGGGTTCGGGAAGGCCCATTTTAAATCTCAAGTCGTTGAACCCATACTTACGGGTGTTCAAGTTCAAGCACCATCCAGGGAGAGGTTGTTAGACAACATTGCCCTCTCAACCTGACTACTATCACCATGGATTCTGAACCTACCAAAATCTCATCTGGAACCAACACGGAGGTTTCTGTTCCTGGGGATGATACTGGATACAGAGGCACAGAAGGTATTCCTTACATTGGAAAAAGCATTGGTGATTCAGTCGATAGTGTGGGATGTTCTGAAACCAACCAGGATATCGGTGCATCTATGCATTCAAATTCTGGGGAAGATGGTAGCCGCCTACAAGGTGCTACAGTACGGAAGGTTCCATGCAAGACCCTTCCAACTGGATCTGTTGGACAAGTGGTCTGGAACGCATCTATTCATGCACCAGAGGGTCTGTCTGTCCCCAAAAGCCAGGATTTCTCTTCTGTGGTGGCTTCAGACTTCTCACCTGACCGAGCGCTGAAGGTTCGGGATTCAAAATTAGATTCTGCTAACCACAGACGCAAGCCTCAGAGGTTGGGGAGTAGTCACCAAAGGGGAACAGTTCCAAGGAAAATGATCAAGTCTGGAAGCCATTCTTCCGTTCAATATTCTGGAACTAAGGGCCATATACAATGCCTTTCTACAGGCATCGCATCTTCTTCAAGATCAAGCCATTCAAGTTCAGTCGGACAATGTGACGGCAGTAACATACATATACCGACAAGGCAGAATGAAGAGCAGAGCAGCAATGTTAGAGGTAACAAGGATTCTCCTCTAGGCAGAAAGACACACTGTGGCATTGTCCGCGATCTTCATTCCGGGAGTAGACAACTGGGAAGCGGACTTCCTCAGCAGACACGACCTCCACCCAGGAGAGGCCTTCACTTGGAGGTGTTCGGGTGCGTGACATGTTGGTGGGGAATTCACAAATCGACATGATGGCCTCTCGTCTCAACAAGAAGATCAAGCAGTATTGTTCCAGGTCAAGGGACCCACAAGCGGTGGCGGTAGATGCTCTGGTGACTCCATGGGTCTACCAGGTGGTGTACGTGTTTCCACCACTCCCATTGATCCCAAAGATTCTCAAAAGAATAAAAAGGGAAAAGGTTCAAGTAATTCTCATTGCTTCAGACTGGCCAAGAAGGGCCTGGTATGCGGATCTACTGGAGATGCTCCTAGAGGACCCGTGGCCTCTACCTCTTCACGAGGACCTTCTCCAACAGGGGCCATTCATCTATCAAGACTTACCACAGGGTTAAGCATCAACTTCTAGCCCGGAAAGGGATCCCGCATAGGGTTTTTCCAACTCTGATCCAAGCCAGAAAGGGGGTAACGTCAAAACATTATCACCGTATTTGGAAAAAATACGTCTCTTGATGTGAGAACAGGAAATTTCCTGTGGTGGAATTTCAACTGGGATGTTTTCTCCTTTTTCTGCAGTCAGGTGTGGATGTGGGCCCACATTTGGGCTCCATAAAAGTCCAGATTTTGGCCTTATCCATTTTCTTCTCTCCCTGAGGTTCAGACATTTTTGAAGGGGGTTCTGCACATCCAACCGCCCTTTGTACCTCCTACGGCACCTTGGGATCTCAACATGTTGTTGCAGTTCCTGCAATCAGAATGGTTTGAGCCTTTACAGGATGAAGACGTCAAGTTTCTTACATGGAATGGCGTCACACTGTTGGCATTGGCTTCTGCAAGGCGTGTGTCGGAGCTGTGAGCATTGTCTCACAAGAGACAATATTTGATTTTTCATGAAGATAGAGCTGAACTCAGAACTCGTCAGCAATTTATTCCTAAGGTGGTGTCTTCGTTTCATATCAACCAACCTATTCTGGTTCCGGTGGTTACCAGCACCTCTGCTACTTCAAAGTCCTTGGATGTTGTGAGGGCTTTGAAGATCTATGTGAAGCGGACAGCTCATCACAGAAAATCTGACTCGCTGTTTGTTCTCTGTGATCCCAATAAAATTGGGTGTCCTGCTTCAAAGCAGACAATTGCATGCTGGATCAGGCTTACTATCCAGCATGCTTATTCCGCTGCAAGTTTGCCGTGTCCAAAATCTGTACAGGCCCACTCTACTAGGTCGGTGGGTTCTTCCTGGGCACTGCCCGGGGTGTCTCAGCTTTACAGCTCTGCCGAGCAGCTACTTGGTCAGGTTCAAACATGTTTGCTAAGTTCTACAACTTCGATACTTTGGCCTCTGAGGACCTTCAGTTTTGTCAATCAGTTCTGCAGGAACCTCAGCACTCTCCCACCTGGTTTGGGAGCTTTGGTACATCCCCATGGTACTAATATGGACCCCAGTAACCTCTAGGATGTAAGAGAAAATAGGATTTTAATTACCTACTGGTAAATCCTTTTCTCGTAGTCCATAGAGGATACTGGGCACTCACCCAGTGCTTCATTTCTTCCTGCACTGTTACTTGGTTAAGTATTGTTGGTTAAGCGGTTGCTGTTCCTGGTTTAAAGTTTGGTTAGCTTGGCTATCCTCTAGTTTGTGTGTGCTGGTTCGGAATCTCACCACTATCCTTTTATAACCTTCTCTCAAAGTACTGTATGTCCATCGCCTCGGGCACAGTTTCCTAGACTGAGTCTGGTAGGAGGGGCATAGAGGGAGGAACCACACTATCAAATTCTTAAAGTGCTCATGGCTCCTAGTGGACCTGCCTATATTAGTACCCCATGGTACTAATATAGACCCCAGTATCCTCTACGGACTACGAGAAAAGGATTTACCAGTGGGTAATTAAAATCCTATTATTACTGGTTTGCCAGCATAAATAGCGGTCAAGACAAAGATGTGTCCTCATGACATAGATGTGGCGATGAGATGCCCCAGAATCGTGGCTCCCAGTCACACCATAAGTGCAGATATACCATTTTTATTTACAGCTGTGGCGAGATCATGACATTAATTTTACCAGGGCATCCTACTCCACCTAAACTGAGCATGTGCGACCATAGACAGTTCATGCATATTGCCATTTGGTAATAATCAAAGCCAACAGTGATTAATTTCATTCCGCGAGTCTATGCTGGGATAAGCGATTTGCTGAGGTCCAGTTTATTGCTTTGGATTGCTGGAGGCATGAGTGACCCTGACCAGATTTTACGGGGGAAGACAGGTGCACTTTGTGAAAAGATTATGATGAGCATATTAAGAAGTCTATGTAGTAAGCCTTTGAGAAAGATAAAGTGGATGGAGATTAAGGGGTAAATGTATTACCTCCGGTATGGGGAGAAGTGGTGTCAGCGCACATTATGTGCACTGATACCGCTTCTCCCCCATGTATGACAGCGGCGGTGTGACAAGGTGACAGGGGCGACTATGCTCCCCTGTCATTATAGGCACAGCTATCTTTTAGATGTGCAGGACAACGTAAGAACGGTCAGTAGCACTGACCTTTCCGACTCCTGTAGCTATTGGGATATGGTCATTAGGTCAAGACTTAGGTCAACAGTCATTAGGTCGACCACTATTGGTCAACATGCATTAGGTTGACATGATCACTAGGTCGACATGGTCATTAGGTAGACTTGTACTAGGTCGACATGGAAAAAGGTCGACATGAGTTTTTCACACTTTTTCCCCCCATTTTTTGAACTTTTTCATACGTTCCGATCCATGTGGACTATGATTGGGAATAGTAACATGCGAGGGGACACGGTGCACTAATTGGGGTTTCCCATCACTTTATGAAGAAAACGACACCAAAAAAAGTAAAAAAACTCACGTCGACCTTTTTCCATGTAGACCTATTACATGTCAACATAGTGACCATGTCGACCTAATGTATGTCAACAAATAGTGATCAACCTAATGACTGTCGACCTAAGTATTGTCAACCTAATGACCCATACCCCAGCTATCGATTTCAACAGCTGCAGGTGTCATTACCCTATCTCCACAGGCAGGGACAGCGCTGTCTCTAGCTGTGGTGACTGCTGGCTCCAGGCTGCATGTGAGATCTAACGATAGCAGCGAGATATCGCACATGCACACTGGAGCCAGCCAGGCAGGGAGACACAGCGCTTTGAGCTCAGGCGGGGTTCACCAAAGGCTGGAGTTTTCACTCCCCCGCTTCGGCAGACAAGATGTTGATACATCTTGTCGATGTTCTTTTCTGCTTCACCTCGGTAATGAGGCGAAATAGGAAGTGCTATAACGGCACAATCAGTGCTGCTATAATGTATCTCCCCCTAAGTACCAGGCAGTCAGCTCCTAACAGTCCTTTTTCAGGGGCAGATGTACTAAGCCTTGAAGAGTGATAAAGTGGAGAGAGATAAAGTACCAGCCAATCAACTCCTGACATTTTTTTGAATAAAGCTTTTATTGAAACACAAAGTTATTCATAATAATTTGCACATGTGCATAACGCATTATGCAGCAACATTCCAACAAAAAGTAAAGTGAACTCAAACAACAAAAATCTTCTATAGATATGCATATTATTATCCCAATATAGACACATTTGGTAGGGTGTGGTTAAGGAACTATACTGTTAAAATTCTACCATCTTGACAGAGTTTAGTAAAATGCAGAACTAGCGAGCAGAGCGGGAGAGAGGCGACTTTGGTCCCCCCCCCCCAATCTATGTACTAATATAAATAGGTGGCTCTCCAGCGATTATTTGCATGGCATACCAGTATGTGTTTTTGATAGATTCATGAACTTTACAACGCATACCTAAGTTAAAGGAGGCAATATAACTTTCCCAGGTTGCCATAAATTTCTGAACCCGTCTATCTCCTTCCAAGAGCATCTCTATCTATTCCATGTTAAAAACACAGAAAAGGTTCTCTTGAAATAAGTTTAAGGATGGGGGGTTAACATCAATCCAGGATTGTAAAAATTTTTGCGTGCAACCGCACTTATAATCAGTAACAATCTTTTACAACCTTTTGCCACTCGCTGTCCCTCTGGCAACTGGCCGAACAATGCCCACACATCATTAAGTGGAACATAATTTACTAAATGTTCCAATGCATAATCACAAATTTGTAACCAAAATCTTCTCAATCTTCTCAACTCCAAAAGTAGTAATACGTATCGGCTACTAAGGAATGGCATCGTGGACAAGATGGAGAGATGGACATCCCCAATTGTCTATGTGGAAAAAAATATGCTTTGTGGAATAAGTTAAGGAACATCCCCTAATATGAAATGGCCGGTAATAAAGACCTAGACCAAGTGAGTGCTTTAGTTAGAACTTCACAGGACAAGGAAGGGATCACCCGTATCCAACCACTCATCCCGGTACGTGACCCCTCGTGTGATATCTAAGGTCTCAAAACTGAGTAATGTATTGAAATAGCCAGTTTTGTTGCAGGTACCGAGCTAAGTAAAACGTCTATAGTATTTTCCCAATCATCATTAGAGAAACCTCTAATAACTCTACACGCATAATGTTTGTGAATATTGGAGCGGGCGTCTAGTGTCTCTATCCATAAAAGATCCAACATTCTTCTGGAGTAAGATTGTAAAAAGATTATCCGCCTGTACTCTCTGAAACTCAGGATTATGTAAGAATGGTAAAAATAGAGAATTAGGTGCATTTAGATTCCTTTTATGCCCAAGTAAATGCCACACTTTCCGTGTGGACCACGCAATGGGTTATTACGGATGTCCTCCAGGATTTCTGCGTCATAAAGAAGTAGAAAACGGATTAAATCGCAGTTTTCTAAAAATCCACATTCAGTATCCGTATTAGCATATATTTCCTCACCATGCAACCAATCCCGCAAAAACCTAAGAATTGTCGCATGGTTATAAGATTGAACATGGGGAAAATTAATTCCGCTGTTAACTTTAGATTACTGAAGTTTCAATAGACTTATACGCGGGCATTAAGATTTCCAAATTCATTTACGAAAATTTTTATTTAAAGTCTGTAGATCTTTCTGATGGAGTAGTAGTGGTAACACTTGCAGCATATATAAAAGACATGGAAAGGTCACCATTTTAATGAGACTACCTCTATCCACATAGGATAACAGGAGATGGCTCCATCCTTCCAGCTCCCTAGCGATTTCCATCATTGTCTTTGTGATATTAAGATTATAGAGGTCTGTGAGTCGTTTAGGCAAACGTATACCCAAGTATGTAATTACTTCCTTTGCCCATTTTAATGGTAAACTCCTACTCCATCTCGGGATATGAAGGTGTGGGTGCAAAAACAATCCCTCAGATTTAGACATGTTCACAGTGTAGCCCGATATTTCCCCGAATTCGTCTAGTTTGTCCAGTATTTTATGTAGGGCCTCCTGAGGGTTGGCTATATAGAGTAGGATACTGTCCGCAAATGCAGAAATTTTGAGTTCATTCTTGCCTATTGTTATCCCACAAAATTTTGACCAATTTTGTAGGATTCTCAATAGGAGATCAATACACAAATCAAATAGCAAGGGTGACAATGGACTCCTCTGCCTAGTGCCCTCTACCTAGTTAAGGGCTCGCTTCTTATACCATTAACTCAGGGGTGTAACTAGCACAGGGCGAGCAGGGCACATGCCCTGGGGAGCCACGGCAGCCCAAACAGAGGGGGGCGCCGCCGGCATCTGCATGGCCTGCTCGCCCCACTGTGCAGCATTGCGCTCACCACCGCCGCGGCCCGCCGGAGCTCCGCCAGTCCTGCGCCGCCTTCCACCTGGCTGCTGTCCTCTTTGCTGCAGGGAGCGTGACGGCAATGTGTCACGCCCCCTGTTTGATCAGGCAGCTGCCCTCCGCCGGCTCCGGGCTCCCCGCCGCCTCACCCTGCCAGCTCCTGCTGAGCGCACGCGGCAGCTGTGTCTAACATGACAAAGCTGCTGCCGGCTGAATGTAGGGAGGGAGCTCTGCTGCGCAGAGCTCCTTTCATGCTGGCCGGTTAAGCAGAGAGTGGTGTGTGTGTGTGTGTGTGTGTGTGTGTGTGTGTGTGTGTGTGTGTGTGTGTGTGTGTGTGTGTGTGGTCTCCCGCTGAAGTTTTAAGTGGATCTTTTATTTGTCCCTCTGTTACTAATGCTCAGCTGCTGCTGTGATGGGGTGGATTATAAGTGTCCTGCTGCAATTGTCCAAAGCTCTTGTGAAGAAGATCTAAGCTACGGGGCTGTTTGTATTGTTTTAGTGTTCTCCTAATGAATCCCCACACCGCAGGACCCCTCACTCCGGGGCAATAAGAGCTTTCACCCCAAAGTAACCTCAGCCTTACTCCCAGAACTGATATTTTGCCATCTGTTAAAGCCATTTGCAGGCAGGGCAGACATAATAATTATGTCCATCCCTGGTTTGCATTATACATGTGTAATTAAATGTGTGTGTGTGTGTGTGTGTGTGTGTGTGTGTGTGTGTGTGTGTGTGTGTGTGTATGTATGTATGTATGTATGTATGTGTGTGTGTCTCATACTGTGTGTGTCTCATCGCTGCCTGGGTCACCCCCTCCTGCTGCGCCGCCGAACTCTGACTCAGAGTCCGTTGTGGGTGGCTAGCCGCACAGACCAGCCCACCCGTCACGTCACACTGCTTGTCCTCCCTCCCTTCCTTCCCGCCTGCCCTGCGCTGCCGCTGACTGTACAGGACTGGAGCCCTTAGGACCGCTGGAGGAGGACATAGTGATGGTGACACTGACAGTGTAAGTATATTTTCTATCTGTGTGTATATTTACGTGTGTATGTGTTCAGTGTGTTTGTGTATTTCGTGTGCGTGTATGTGTTCCATGTATGTGTTCTATGTGTGTGTATAACTAAGTGTATAAGTAAGCGTATGTGTTCTATGGCTATGTGTGTGTTTTATGTGTGTGTGTGTGTGTGTGTGTGTGTGTGTGTGTGTGTGTGTGTGTGTAGAAGTGCCACCATATATATTGGTCGAAGTGGCGGCACTTCTTCACAGACCCGGAAGTATACATATATTTTTTTTAATTAGCAGACAGCAGCAGCACGTAGGAAGGAGGCCGGAGGCCCTGGAGGACTCATGCCTGCGCCTATCACCGGAGCGACCAGAGCCGTCCACGCTGAGTGGAGAAGACACCGCAGAAGAGGAGTCCAGCAAGCCGTAGGACCGGGGAAGGACATCCAACCTTTGGAGGACCGGGACCCTGCAGCAGAACTGTTTCTAGCCAATTTGGCTCCCAGTGCAAGATTTCAAAATGCCCCCCCCCCCCCCCCCCCATTGACATAAAAAAAAATGCGTCCCCCCCTATAGATATAAAAAAAAACATGCGCGTGTGCTTCTGACAAGGGGGTGTGGCCTCATTAAAATGGGCATGGTCTCATTAAAATGGGTGTGGTCTCATCTGATATCATCACGGCTACCACAAGGGGGAGAAAAAAATCCCCATTTTACACATTACGGCAGGCAAGAGTCCCCATTTTACACATTACGGCAGGCACGTGTCCCCATTTTACACATTGCGGCAGGCAAGAGTCCCCAATTTACACATTACGGCAGGCAAGAGTACCCATTTTACACAGTGCAGCAGGCAAGAGTCCCCATTTTATACAGTACGGCAGGCAAGAGTCCCCATTTTACACAGTACGGCAGGCAAGAGTCCCCATTTTACACAGTACGCAGGCAAGAGTCCCAATTTTACACATTACGGCAGGCAAGTGTCCCCATTTTACACATTACGCAGGCAAGAGTCCCCATTTTACACATTACGGCAGGCACGTGTCCCCATTTTACACATTGCGGCAGGCAAGAGTCCCCATTTTACACATTACGGCAGGCAAGAGTCCCCATTTTACACAGTGTGGCAGGCAAGAGTCCCCATTCTATACAGTACGGCAGGCAAGAGTCCCCATTTTACACAGTACGCAGGCAAGATTCCCCATTTTACACAGTACGCAGGCAAGTGTCCCCATTTTACACACTACGGCAGGCAAGTGTCCCCATTTTACACAGTACGGCAAGCAAGTGTCCCCAATTTACACAGTACGGAAGGCAAGTGTCCCCAATTTACACAGTGCGGCTGGCAAGTGTCTCCAATTTACAAAGTGCGGCAGGCAAGAGTCCCTATTTTACACAGTACGGCAGGCAAGAGTCCCCATTTTATACAGTACGGCAGGCAAGAGTCCCCATTTTATACAGTACGGCAGGCAAGTGTCCCCAATTTACACAGTACGGCAGGCAAGAGTCCCCATTTTACACAGTACGCAGGCAAGAGTCCCCATTTTACACATTACGGCAGGCACGTGTCCCCATTTTACACATTACGCAGGCAAGAGTCCCCATTTTACACATTACGGCAGGCACGTGTCCCCATTTTACACATTGCGGCAGGCAAGAGTCCCCATTTTACACATTACGGCAGGCAAGAGTCCCCATTTTACACAGTGTGGCAGGCAAGAGTCCCCATTTTATACAGTACGGCAGGCAAGAGTCCCCATTTTACACAGTACGCAGGCAAGATTCCCCATTTTACACAGTACACAGGCAAGTGTCCCCATTTTACACACTACGGCAGGCAAGTGTCCCCATTTTAAACAGTACGGCAGGCAAGTGTCCCCAATTTACACAGTACGGAAGGCAAGTGTCCCCAATTTACACAGTGCGGCTGGCAAGTGTCTCCAATTTACAAAGTGCGGCAGGCAAGAGTCCCTATTTTACACAGTACGGCAGGCAAGAGTCCCCATTTTATACAGTACGGCAGGCAAGAGTCCCCATTTTATACAGTACGGCAGGCAAGTGTCCCCAATTTACACAGTACGGCAGGCAAGAGTCCCCATTTTACACAGTACGCAGGCAAGAGTCCCCATTTTACACATTACGGCAGGCACGTGTCCCCATTTTACACATTACGCAGGCAAGAGTCCCCATTTTACACATTACGGCAGGCACGTGTCCCCATTTTACACATTGCGGCAGGCAAGAGTCCCCATTTTACACATTACGGCAGGCAAGAGTCCCCATTTTACACAGTGTGGCAGGCAAGAGTCCCCATTTTATACAGTACGGCAGGCAAGAGTCCCCATTTTACACAGTACGCAGGCAAGATTCCCCATTTTACACAGTACACAGGCAAGTGTCCCCATTTTACACACTACGGCAGGCAAGTGTCCCCATTTTAAACAGTACGGCAGGCAAGTGTCCCCAATTTACACAGTACGGAAGGCAAGTGTCCCCAATTTACACAGTGCGGCTGGCAAGTGTCTCCAATTTACAAAGTGCGGCAGGCAAGAGTCCCTATTTTACACAGTACGGCAGGCAAGAGTCCCCATTTTATACAGTACGGCAGGCAAGAGTCCCCATTTTAAACAGTACGGCAGGCAAGTGTCCCCAATTTACACAGTTAGGCAGGCAAGTGTTCCCAATTTACACAGCACGCAGGCAAGTGTCCCCAGTTTACACAGTACGCAGGCAAGTGTCCCCAATTTACACAGTACTCGGGCAAGTGTCCCCAATTTACACAGTACGGCAGGCACGTGTCCCCAATTTACACAGTGCGGCAGGCAAGTGTCCCCAATTTACACAGTGAAGCAGGCAAGTGTCCCCAATTTACACAGTGCGGAGGGCAAGTGTCCCCAATTTACACAGTACGGCAGGCAAGTGTCCCCAATTTACACAGTGCGGCAGGCAAGTGTCCCCATTTTACACATTACGCAGGCAAGAGTCCCCGTTTTACACATTACGGCAGGCACGTGTCCCCATTTTACACATTGCGGCAGGCAAGAGTCCCCATTTTACACATTACGGCAGGCAAGAGTCCCCATTTTACACAGTGCGGCAGGCTAGATTCCCCATTTTATACAGTACGGCAGGCAAGAGTCCCCATTTTACACAGTACGCAGGCAAGAGTCCCCATTTTACACAGTACGCAGGCAAGTGTCCCCATTTTACACACTACGGCAGGCAAGTGTCCCCATTTTACACAGTACGGCAGGCAAGTGTCCCCAATTTACACAGTACGGAAGGCAAGTGTCCCCAATTTACACAGTGCGGCAGGCAAGTGTCTCCAATTTACAAAGTGCGGTAGGCAAGAGTCCCTATTTTACACAGTACGGCAGGCAAGAGTCCCCATTTTATACAGTACGGCAGGCAAGAATCCCCATTTTATACAGTACGGCAGGCAAGTGTCCCCAATTTACACAGTACGGCAGGCAAGTGTTCCCAATTTACACAGCACGCAGGCAAGTGTCACCAGTTTACACAGTACGCAGGCAAGTGTCCCCAATTTACACAGTACTCGGGCAAGTGTCCCCAATTTACACAGTACGACAGGCACGTGTCCCCAATTTACACAGTGCGGCAGGCAAGTGTCCCCAATTTACACAATGAAGCAGGCAAGTGTCCCCAATTTACACAGTGCGGCAGGCAAGTGTCCCCAATTTACACAGTACGGCAGGCAAGTGTCCCCAATTTACACAGTGCGACAGGCAAGTGTCCCCAATTTACACAGTGTGGCAGGCAAGTGTCCCCAATTTACACAGTGCGGCAGGCAAGTGTCCCCAATTTACAAAGTGCTGCAGGCAAGTGTCCCCAATTTACACAGTGCGGCAGGCAAGTGTCCCCAATTTACACAGTGCGGCAGGTAAGAGTCCCCATTTTATACAGTACGGCAGGCAAGAGTCCCCATTTTACACAGTACGGCAGGCAAGTGTCCCCAATTTACACAGCTCACAGGCAAGTGTCCCCAATTTACACAGTACGCAGGCAAGTGTCCCCAATTTACACAGTACGCAGGCAAGAGTCCCCATTTTACACAGTACGCAGGCAAGTGTCCCCAATTTACACAGTACGGCAGGCAAGTGTCCACATTTTACACAGTACGGCAGGCAAGTGTCCCCAATTTACACAGTACGGCAGGCAAGTGTCCCCAATTTACACAGCGCGGCAGGCAAGTGTCCCCAATTTACACAGTGCGGAAGGCAAGAGTCCCTATTTTACACAGTACGGCAGGCAAGAGTCCCCATTTTACACAATACGGCAGGCAAGTGTCCCCAATTTACACAGTACGGAAGGCAAGAGTCCACATTTACACAGTACGCAGGCAAGTGTCCCCAATTTACACAGTGCAGCAGGCAAGTGTCCCCAATTCACACAGTGCGGCAGGAAAAAGTCCCTATTTTACACAGTACGGCAGGCAAGTGTCCCCAATTTACACAGTGCGGCAGGCAAGTGTCCCCAATTTACACAGTGCGGCAGGAAAAAGTCCCTATTTTACACAGTACGGCAGGCAAGAGTCCCCATTTTGCACAATACGGCAGGCAAGTGTCCCCAATTTACACAGTATGGAAGGAAAGTGTCCCCAATTTACACAGTGCGGCAGGCAAGTGTCCCCAATTTACACAGTGCGGAAGGCAAGTGCCCCCAATTTACACAGTGCGGCAGGCAAGTGTCCCCAATTTACACAGTGCGGAAGGCAAGAATCCCCATTTTATACAGTACGGCAGGCAAGAGTCCCCATTTTATACAGTACGTCAGGCAAGAGTCCCCATTTTATACAGTACGGCAGGCAAGTGTCCCCAATTTACACGGTACGGCAGGCAAGTGTTCCCAATTTACACGGTATGGCAGGCCAGTGTTCCCAATTTACACAGCACGCAGGCAAGTGTTCCCAATTTACACAGCACGCAGGCAAGTGTCCCCAGTTTACACAGTACGCAGGCAAGTGTCCCCAATTTACACAGTACTCAGGCAAGTGTCCCCAATTTACACAGTACGGCAGGCACGTGTCCCCAATTTACACAGTGCGGCAGGCAAGTGTCCTCAATTTACACAGTGCGGCAGGCAAGTGTCCCAAACTTACACAGTGCAGCAGGTAAGAGTCCCCATTTTACACAGTACGGCAGGCAAGAGTCCCCATTTTACACAGTACGGCAGGCAAGTGTCCCCAATTTACACAGCACGCAGGCAAGTGTCCCCAATTTACACAGTACGCAGGCAAGTGTCACCAATTTACACAGTACACAGGCAAGTGTCTCCAATTTACACAGTATGTAGGTAAGTGTCCCCATTTTACACATTGGGGCAGGCAAGAGTCCCCATTTTACACAGTACGGCAGGCTAGTGTCCCCAATTTACACAGTACGGAAGGCAAGTGTCCCCAATTTACACAGTGCGGCAGGCAAGTGTCCCCCAATTTACACAGTGCGGCAGGCCAGTGTCCCCAATTTGCACAGTGCGGCAGGTAAGAGTCCCCATTTTACACAGTACAGTAGGCAGGAGTCCCCATTTTACACAGTACGGCAGGCAAGTGTCCCCAATTTACACAGTACGGCAGGCAAGTGTTCCCAATTTACACAGCACGCAGGCAAGTGTCCCCAGTTTATACAGTATGCAGGCAAGTGTCCCCAGTTTACACAGTACGCAGGCAAGTGTCCCCAATTTACAAAGTGCGGCAGGCAAGAGTCCCTATTTTACACAGTACGGCAGGCAAGAGTCCCCATTTTATAGAGTACGGCAGGCAAGAGTCCCCATTTTATACATTACGGCAGGCAAGTGTCCCCAATTTACACAGTACGGCAGGCAAGTGTTCCCAATTTACACAGCACGCAGGCAAGTGTTCCCACTTGCCTGCCGTACTGTGTAAATTGGGGACACGTACCTTGCCTAAGTGTCCCCAATTTACACAGTGCGGCAGGCACGTGTCCCCAATTTACACAGTACGGCAGGCAAGTGTCCCCAATTTACACAGTACTCAGGCAAGTGTCCCCAATTTACTCAGTGCGGCAGGCAAGTGTCCCCAATTTACACAGTATGGCAGGCAAGTGTCCCCAATTTACACAGTGCAGAAGGCAAGTGTCCCCAATTTACACAGTGCGGCAGGCAAGTGTCCCTAATTTACACAGTGCGGCAGGCAAGTGTCCCCAATTTACACAGTGCGGCAGGCAAGAGTACCCAATTTACACATTACGGCAGGCAAGAGTACCCATTTTACACAGTGCAGCAGGCAAGAGTCCCCATTTTATACAGTTCGGCAGGCAAGAGTCCCCATTTTACACAGTACGGCAGGCAAGAGTCCCCATTTTACACAGTACGCAGGCAAGGGTCCCCATTTTACACATTACGGCAGGCACGTGTCCCCATTTTACACATTACGCAGGCAAGAGTCCCCATTTTACACATTACGGCAGGCACGTGTCCGCATTTTACACATTGCGGCAGGCAAGAGTCCCCAGTTTACACATTACGGCAGGCAAGAGTCCCCATTTTACACAGTGCAGCAGGCAAGAGTCCCCATTTTATACAGTACGGCAGGCAAGAGTCCCCATTTTACACAGTACGCAGGCAAGAGTCCCCATTTTACACAGTACGCAGGCAAGTGTCCCCAATTAACACAGTACGGCAGGCAAGTGTCCCCATTTTACACACTACGGCAGGCAAGTGTCCCCATTTTACACAGTACGGCAGGCAAGTGTCCCCAATTTACACAGTACGGAAGGCAAGTGTCCCCAATTTACACAGTGCGGCTGGCAAGTGTCTCCAATTTACAAAGTGCGGCAGGCAAGAGTCCCTATTTTACACAGTACGGCAGGCAAGAGTCCCCATTTTATACAGTACGGCAGGCAAGAGTCCCCATTTTATACAGTACGGCAGGCAAGTGTCCCCAATTTACACAGTACGGCAGGCAAGTGTTCCCAATTTACACAGCACGCAGGCAAGTGTCCCCAGTTTACACAGTACGCAGGCAAGTGTCCCCAATTTACACAGTACTCGGGCAAGTGTCCCCAATTTACACAGTACGGCAGGCACGTGTCCCCAATTTACACAGTGCGGCAGGCAAGTGTCCCCAATTTACACAGTGAAGCAGGCAAGTGTCCCCAATTTACACAGTGCGGAAGGCAAGTGTCCCCAATTTACACAGTACGGCAGGCAAGTGTCCCCAATTTTCACAGTGCGGCAGGCAAGTGTCCCCAATTTACACAGTGCGGCAGGCAAGTGTCCCCAATTTACACAGTGCGGCAGGCAAGTGTCCCCAATTTACACAGTGCGGCAGGCAAGTGTCCCCAATTTACACAGTGCGGCAGGTAAGAGTCCCCATTTTATACAGTACGGCAGGCAAGAGTCCCCATTTTACACAGTACGGCAGGCAAGTGTCCGCAATTTACACAGCTCGCAGGCACGTGTCCCCAATTTACACAGTACGCAGGCAAGAGTCCCCATTTTACACAGTACGCAGGCAAGTGTCCCCATTTTACACAGTACGGCAGGCAAGTGTCCCCAATTTACACAGTACGGCAGGCAAGTGTCCCCAATTTACACAGCGCAGCAGGCAAGTGTCCCCAATTTACACAGTGCGGAAGGCAAGAGTCCCTATTTTACACAGTACGGCAGGCAAGAGTCCCCATTTTACACAATACGGCAGGCAAGTGTCCCCAATTTACACAGTACGGAAGGCAAGAGTCCCCATTTTACTAGTGATGAGCGGATTCGGTTTTACTCGGTTTTACTCGGTTCTCAAAACGGCATCTTATTGGCTCACGGATGTCACGTGTTTTGGATAGCCAATAAGATGCCGTTTTGAGAGCCGAGTAAAACCGAGTAAAACCGAATCCGCTCATCACTACATTTTACACAGTACGCAGGCAAGTGTCCCCAATTTACACAGTGCAGCAGGCAAGTGTCCCCAATTTACACAGTGCGACAGGAAAAAGTCCCTATTTTACACAGTGCGGCAGGCAAGTGTCCCCAATTTACACAGTGCGGCAGGAAAAAGTCCCTATTTTACACAGTACGGCAGGCAAGAGTCCCCATTTTACACAATACGGCAGGCAAGTGTCCCCAATTTACACAGTACGGAAGGCAAGTGTCCCCAATTTACACAGTGCGGCAGGCAAGTGTCCCCAATTTACACAGTGCGGCAGGCAAGTGTCCCCAATTTACACAGTGCGGCAGGCAAGTGTCCCCAATTTACACAGTGCGGCAGGCAAGAGTCCCCATTTTACACAGTACGGCAGGCAAGAGTCCCCATTTTATACAGTACGGCAGGCAAGTGTCCCCAATTTACACAGTACGGCAGGCAAGTGTTCCCAATTTACACGGTATGGCAGGCAAGTGTCCCCAATTTACACAGCACGCAGGTAAGTGTTCCCAATTTACACAGCACGCAGGCAAGTGTCCCCAGTTTACACAGTACGGCAGGCAAGTGTCCCCAATTTACACAGTACTCAGGCAAGTATCCCCAATTTACACAGTACGGCAGGCACGTGTCCCCAATTTACACAGTGCGGCAGGCAAGTGTCCTCAATTTACACAGTGCGGCAGGCAAGTGTCCCCAATTTACACAGTGCAGCAGGTAAGAGTCCCCATTTTACACAGTACGGCAGGCAAGACTCCCCATTTTACACAGTACGGCAGGCAAGTGTCCCCAATTTACACAGCACGGCAGGCAAGTGTCCCCAATTTACACAGTACGGAAGGCAAGTGTCCCCAATTTACACAGTGCGGCAGGCAAGTGTCCCCAATTTACACAGTGCGGCAGGCAAGTGTCCCCAATTTACACAGTGCGGCAGGCAAGTGTCCCCAATTTACACAGTGCGGCAGGCAAGAGTCCCCATTTTATACAGTACGGCAGGCAAGAGTACCCATTTTATACAGTACGGCAGGCAAGTGTCCCCAATTTACACGGTACGGCAGGCAAGTGTTCCCAATTTACACGGTATGGCAGGCAAGTGTTCCCAATTTACACAGCACGCAGGTAAGTGTTCCCAATTTACACAGCAAACAGGCAAGTGTCCCCAATTTACACAGTACGGCAGGCAAGTGTCCCCAATTTACACAGTACTCAGGCAAGTGTCCCCAATTTACACAGTACGGCAGGCACGTGTCCCCAATTTACACAGTGCGGCAGGCAAGTGTCCTCAATTTACACAGTGCGGCAGGCAAGTGTCCCCAATTTACACAGTGCAGCAGGTAAGAGTCCCCATTTTACACAGTACGGCAGGCAAGAGTCCCCATTTTACACAGTACGGCAGGCAAGTGTCCCCAATTTACACAGTACACAGGCAAGTGTCTCCAATTTACACAGTATGTAGGTAAGTGTCCCCATTTTACACATTGCGGCAGGCAAGAGTCCCCATTTTACACAGTACGGCAGACAAGTGTCCCCATTTTACACAGTACGGCACGCTAGTGTCCCCAATTTACACAGTACGGAAGGCAAGTGTCCCCAATTTACACAGTGCGGAAGGAAAAAGTCCCTAGTTTATACAGTACGGCAGGCAAGAGTCCCCATTTTACACAATACGGCAGGCAAGTGTCCCCAATTTACACAGTACGGAAGGCAAGTGTCCCCAATTTACACAGTGCGGCAGGCAAGTGTCCCCAATTTACACAGTGCGGCAGGCAAGAGTCCCCATTTTACACAGTACAGTAGGCAGGAGTCCCTATTTTACACAGTACGGCAGGCAAGTGTCCCCAATTTACACGGTGCGGCAGGCAAGTGTCCCCAATTTACACAGTGCGGAAGGAAAAAGTCCCTAGTTTATACAGTACGGCAGGCAAGAGTCCCCATTTTACACAATACGGCAGGCAAGTGTCCCCAATTTACACAGTATGGAAGGAAAGTGTCCCCAATTTACACAGTGCGGCAGGCAAGTGTCCCCAATTTACACAGTGCGGCAGGCAAGTGCCCCCAGTTTACACAGTGCGGCAGGCAAGTGTCCCCAATTTACACAGTGCGGAAGGCAAGAATCCCCATTTTATACAGTACGGCAGGCAAGAGTCCCCATTTTATACAGTACGTCAGGCAAGAGTCCCCATTTTATACAGTACGGCAGGCAAGTGTCCCCAATTTACACGGTACGGCAGGCAAGTGTTCCCAATTTACACGGTATGGCAGGCCAGTGTTCCCAATTTACACAGCACGCAGGCAAGTGTTCCCAATTTACACAGCACGCAGGCAAGTGTCCCCAGTTTACACAGTACGCAGGCAAGTGTCCCCAATTTACACAGTACTCAGGCAAGTGTCCCCAATTTACACAGTACGGCAGGCACGTGTCTCCAATTTACACAGTGCGGCAGGCAAGTGTCCTCAATTTACACAGTGCGGCAGGCAAGTGTCCCAAACTTACACAGTGCAGCAGGTAAGAGTCCCCATTTTACACAGTACGGCAGGCAAGAGTCCCCATTTTACACAGTACGGCAGGCAAGTGTCCCCAATTTACACAGCACGCAGGCAAGTGTCCCCAATTTACACAGTACGCAGGCAAGTGTCACCAATTTACACAGTACACAGGCAAGTGTCTCCAATTTACACAGTATGTAGGTAAGTGTCCCCATTTTACACATTGGGGCAGGCAAGAGTCCCCATTTTACACAGTACGGCAGGCTAGTGTCCCCAATTTACACAGTACGGAAGGCAAGTGTCCCCAATTTACACAGTGCGGCAGGCAAGTGTCCCCCAATTTACACAGTGCGGCAGGCCAGTGTCCCCAATTTGCACAGTGCGGCAGGTAAGAGTCCCCATTTTACACAGTACAGTAGGCAGGAGTCCCCATTTTACACAGTACGGCAGGCAAGTGTCCCCAATTTACACAGTACGGCAGGCAAGTGTTCCCAATTTACACAGCACGCAGGCAAGTGTCCCCAGTTTATACAGTATGCAGGCAAGTGTCCCCAGTTTACACAGTACGCAGGCAAGTGTCCCCAATTTACAAAGTGCGGCAGGCAAGAGTCCCTATTTTACACAGTACGGCAGGCAAGAGTCCCCATTTTATAGAGTACGGCAGGCAAGAGTCCCCATTTTATACAGTACGGCAGGCAAGTGTCCCCAATTTACACAGTACGGCAGGCAAGTGTTCCCAATTTACACAGCACGCAGGCAAGTGTTCCCACTTGCCTGCCGTACTGTGTAAATTGGGGACACGTACCTTGCCTAAGTGTCCCCAATTTACACAGTGCGGCAGGCACGTGTCCCCAATTTACACAGTACGGCAGGCAAGTGTCCCCAATTTACACAGTACTCAGGCAAGTGTCCCCAATTTACTCAGTGCGGCAGGCAAGTGTCCCCAATTTACACAGTATGGCAGGCAAGTGTCCCCAATTTACACAGTGCAGAAGGCAAGTGTCCCCAATTTACACAGTGCGGCAGGCAAGTGTCCCTAATTTACACAGTGCGGCAGGCAAGTGTCCCCAATTTACACAGTGCGGCAGGCAAGAGTACCCAATTTACACATTACGGCAGGCAAGAGTACCCATTTTACACAGTGCAGCAGGCAAGAGTCCCCATTTTATACAGTACGGCAGGCAAGAGTCCCCATTTTACACAGTACGCAGGCAAGGGTCCCCATTTTACACATTACGGCAGGCACGTGTCCCCATTTTACACATTACGCAGGCAAGAGTCCCCATTTTACACATTACGGCAGGCACGTGTCCGCATTTTACACATTGCGGCAGGCAAGAGTCCCCAGTTTACACATTACGGCAGGCAAGAGTCCCCATTTTATACAGTACGGCAGGCAAGAGTCCCCATTTTACACAGTACGCAGGCAAGAGTCCCCATTTTACACAGTACGCAGGCAAGTGTCCCCAATTAACACAGTATGGCAGGCAAGTGTCCCCATTTTACACACTACGGCAGGCAAGTGTCCCCATTTTACACAGTACGGCAGGCAAGTGTCCTCAATTTACACAGTACGGAAGGCAAGTGTCCCCAATTTACACAGTGCGGCTGGCAAGTGTCTCCAATTTACAAAGTGCGGCAGGCAAGAGTCCCTATTTTACACAGTACGGCAGGCAAGAGTCCCCATTTTATACAGTACGGCAGGCAAGAGTCCCCATTTTATACAGTACGGCAGGCAAGTGTCCCCAATTTACACAGTACGGCAGGCAAGTGTTCCCAATTTACACAGCACGCAGGCAAGTGTCCCCAGTTTACACAGTACGCAGGCAAGTGTCCCCAATTTACACAGTACTCGGGCAAGTGTCCCCAATTTACACAGTACGGCAGGCACGTGTCCCCAATTTACACAGTGCGGCAGGCAAGTGTCCCCAATTTACACAGTACACAGGCAAGTGTCCCCAATTTACACAGTGCGGAAGGCAAGTGTCCCCAATTTACACAGTACGGCAGGCAAGTGTCCCAAATTTTCACAGTGCGGCAGGCAAGTGTCCCCAATTTACACAGTGCGGCAGGCAAGTGTCCCCAATTTACACAGTGCGGCAGGCAAGTGTCCCCAATTTACACAGTGCGGCAGGCAAGTGTCCCCAATTTACACAGTGCGGCAGGTAAGAGTCCCCATTTTATACAGTACGGCAGGCAAGAGTCCCCATTTTACACAGTACGGCAGGCAAGTGTCCGCAATTTACACAGCTCGCAGGCAAGTGTCCCCAATTTACACAGTACGCAGGCAAGAGTCCCCATTTTACACAGTACGCAGGCAAGTGTCCCCATTTTACACAGTACGGCAGGCAAGTGTCCCCAATTTACACAGTACGGCAGGCAAGTGTCCCCAATTTACACAGCGCAGCAGGCATGTGTCCCCAATTTACACAGTGCGGAAGGCAAGAGTCCCTATTTTACACAGTACGGCAGGCAAGAGTCCCCATTTTACACAAAACGGCAGGCAAGTGTCCCCAATTTACACAGTACGGAAGGCAAGAGTCCCCATTTTACTAGTGATGAGCGGATTCGGTTTTACTCGGTTTTACTCGGTTCTCAAAACGGCATCTTATTGGCTCACGGATGTCACGTGTTTTGGATAGCCAATAAGATGCCGTTTTGAGAACCGAGTAAAACCGAGTAAAACCGAATCCGCTCATCACTACATTTTACACAGTACGCAGGCAAGTGTCCCCAATTTACACAGTGCAGCAGGCAAGTGTCCCCAATTTACACAGTGCGACAGGAAAAAGTCCCTATTTTAGACAGTACGGCAGGCAAGTGTCCCCAATTTACACAGTGCGGCAGGCAAGTGTCCCCAATTTACACAGTGCGGCAGGAAAAAGTCCCTATTTTACACAGTACGGCAGGCAAGAGTCCCCATTTTACACAATACGGCAGGCAAGTGTCCCCAATTTACACAGTACGGAAGGCAAGTGTCCCCAATTTACACAGTGCGGCAGGCAAGTGTCCCCAATTTACACAGTGCGGAAGGCAAGTGTCCCCAATTTACACAGTGCGGCAGGCAAGTGTCCCCAATTTACACAGTGCGGCAGGCAAGAGTCCCCATTTTACACAGTACGGCAGGCAAGAGTCCCCATTTTATACAGTACGGCAGGCAAGTGTCCCCAATTTACACAGTACGGCAGGCAAGTGTTCCCAATTTACACGGTATGGCAGGCAAGTGTCCCCAATTTACACAGCACGCAGGTAAGTGTTCCCAATTTACACAGCACGCAGGCAAGTGTCCCCAGTTTACACAGTACGGCAGGCAAGTGTCCCCAATTTACACAGTACTCAGGCAAGTATCCCCAATTTACACAGTACGGCAGGCACGTGTCCCCAATTTACACAGTGCGGCAGGCAAGTGTCCTCAATTTACACAGTGCGGCAGGCAAGTGTCCCCAATTTACACAGTGCAGCAGGTAAGAGTCCCCATTTTACACAGTACGGCAGGCAAGACTCCCCATTTTACACAGTACGGCAGGCAAGTGTCCCCAATTTACACAGCACGGCAGGCAAGTGTCCCCAATTTACACAGTACGGAAGGCAAGTGTCCCCAATTTACACAGTGCGGCAGGCAAGTGTCCCCAATTTACACAGTGCGGCAGGCAAGTGTCCCCAATTTACACAGTGCGGCAGGCAAGTGTCCCCAATTTACACAGTGCGGCAGGCAAGAGTCCCCATTTTATACAGTACAGCAGGCAAGAGTCCCCATTTTATACAGTACGGCAGGCAAGTGTCCCCAATTTACACGGTACGGCAGGCAAGTGTTCCCAATTTACACGGTATGGCAGGCAAGTGTTCCCAATTTACACAGCACGCAGGAAAGTGTTCCCAATTTACACAGCACACAGGCAAGTGTCCCCAGTTTACACAGTACGGCAGGCAAGTGTCCCCAATTTACACAGTACTCAGGCAAGTGTCCCCAATTTACACAGTACGGCAGGCACGTGTCCCCAATTTACACAGTGCGGCAGGCAAGTGTCCTCAATTTACACAGTGCGGCAGGGAAGTGTCCCCAATTTACACAGTGCAGCAGGTAAGAGTCCCCATTTTACACAGTACGGCAGGCAAGAGTCCCCATTTTACACAGTACGGCAGGCAAGTGTCCCCAATTTACACAGTACACAGGCAAGTGTCTCCAATTTACACAGTATGTAGGTAAGTGTCCCCATTTTACACATTGCGGCAGGCAAGAGTCCCCATTTTACACAGTACGGCAGACAAGTGTCCCCATTTTACACAGTACGGCACGCTAGTGTCCCCAATTTACACAGTATGGAAGGCAAGTGTCCCCAATTTACACAGTGCGGAAGGAAAAAGTCCCTAGTTTATACAGTACGGCAGGCAAGAGTCCCCATTTTACACAATACGGCAGGCAAGTGTCCCCAATTTACACAGTATGGAAGGCAAGTGTCCCCAATTTACACAGTGCGGCAGGCAAGTGTCCCCAATTTACACATTGCGGCAGGCAAGAGTCCCCATTTTACACAGTACAGTAGGCAGGAGTCCCTATTTTACACAGTACGGCAGGCAAGTGTCCCCAATTTACACGGTGCGGCAGGCAAGTGTCCTCAATTTACACAGTGCGGTAGGAAAAAGTCCCTAGTTTATACAGTACGGCAGGCAAGAGTCCCCATTTTACACAATACGGCAGGCAAGTGTCCCCAATTTACACAGTACGGAAGGCAAGTGTCCCCAATTTACACAGTGCGGCAGGCAAGTGTCCCCAATTTACACAGTGCGGCAGGCAAGTGTCCCCAATTTACACAGTGCGGCAGGCAAGTGTCCCCAATTTACACAGTGCGGCAGGCAAGAGTCCCCATTTTATACAGTACGGCAGGCAAGAGTCCCCATTTTATACAGTACGGCAGGCAAGAGTCCCCATTTTATACAGTACGGCAGGCAAGTGTCCCCAATTTACACGGTACGGCAGGCAAGTGTTCCCAATTTACACGGTATGGCAGGCAATTGTTCCCAATTTACACAGCACGCAGGCAAGTGTTCCCAATTTATACAGCACGCAGGCAAGTGTCCCCAGTTTACACAGTACGCAGGCAAGTGTCCCCAATTTACACAGTTCTCAGGCAAGTGTCCCCAATTTACACAGTACGGCAGGCACGTGTCCCCAATTTACACAGTGCGGCAGGCAAGTGTCCTCAATTTACACAGTGCGGCAGGCAAGTGTCCCCAATTTACACAGTGCAGCAGTTAAGAGTCCCCATTTTACACAGTACGGCAGGCAATAGTCCCCATTTTACACAGTACGGCAGGCAAGTGTCCCCAATTTACACAGCACGCAGGCAAGTGTCCCCAATTTACACAGTACGCAGGCAAGTGTCCCCAATTTACACAGTACACAGGCAAGTGTCTCCAATTTACACAGTATGTAGGTAAGTGTCCCCATTTTACACATTGCGGCAGGCAAGAGTCCCCATTTTACACAGTACGGCAGACAATTGTCCCCATTTTACACAGTACGGCAGGCTAGTGTCCCCAATTTACACAGTACGGAAGGCAAGTGTCCCCAATTTACACAGTGCGGCAGGCAAGTGTCCCCAATTTACACAGTGCGGCAGGCCAGTGTCCCCAATTTACACAGTGCGGCAGGTAAGAGTCCCCATTTTACACAGTACAGTAGGCAGGAGTCCCCATTTTACACAGTACAGCAGGCAAGTGTCCCCAATTTACACAGTACGGCAGGCAAGTGTTCCAAATTTACACAGCACGCAGGCAAGTGTCCCCAGTGTATACAGTATGCAGACAAGTGTCCCCAGTTGACACAGTACGCAGGCAAGTGTCCCCAATTTACACAGTACTCAGGCAAGTGTCCCCAATTTACACAGTGCGGCAGGCACGTGTCCCCAATTTACACAGTACGGCAGGCAAGTGTCCCCAATTTACACAGTACTCAGGCAAGTGTCCCCAATTTACTCAGTGCGGCAGGCAAGTGTCCCCAATTTACACAGTATGGCAGGCAAGTGTCCCCAATTTACACAGTGCAGAAGGCAAGTGTCCCCAATTTACACAGTGCGGCAGGCAAGTGTCCCTAATTTACACAGTGCGGCAGGCAAGTGTCCCCAATTTACACAGTGTGGCAGGCAAGTGTCCCCAATTTACACAGTGCGGCAGGCAAGAGTCCCCATTTTACACAGTACGGCAGGCAAGAGTCCCCATTTTACACAGTACGGCAGGCAAGTGTCCCCAATTTACACAGCACGCAGGCAAGTGTCCCCAATTTACACAGCACACAGGCAAGTGTCCCCAATTTACACAGTACACAGGCAAGTGTCCCCAATTTACACAGTACACAGGCAAGTGTCCCCAGTTTACACATTGCGGCAGGCAAGAGTCCCCATTTTACACATTGCGGCAGGCAAGAGTCCCCATTTTACACAGTGCGGCAGGCAAGTGTCCCCATTTTACACAGTACAGCAGGCAAGTGTCCCCAATTTACACAGTACGAAAGGCAAGTGTCCCCAATTTACACAGTACGGCAGGCAAGTGTCCCCAATTTACACAGTGCAGAAGGCAAGTGTCCCCAATTTACACAGTACACAGGCAAGTGTCTCCAATTTACACAGTATGTAGGTAAGTGTCCCCATTTTACACATTGCGGCAGGCAAGAGTCCCCATTTTACACAGTACGGCAGACAAGTGTCCCCATTTTACACAGTACGGCACGCTAGTGTCCCCAATTTACACAGTACGGAAGGCAAGTGTCCCCAATTTACACAGTGCGGCAGGCAAGTGTCCCCAATTTACACAGTGCGGCAGGCCAGTGTCCCCAATTTACACATTGCGGCAGGTAAGAGTCCCCATTTTACACAGTACAGTAGGGAGGAGTCCCTATTTTACACAGTACGGCAGGCAAGTGTCCCCAATTTACACAGTACGGCAGGCAAGTGTTCCCAATTTACACAGCATGCAGGCAAGTGTCCCCAGTTTATACAGTATGCAGGCAAGTGTCCCCAATTTACACAGTACTCAGGCAAGTGTCCCCAATTTACACAGTGCGGCAGGCACGTGTCCCCAATTTACACAGTACGGCAGGCAAGTGTCCCCAATTTACACAGTACTCAGGCAAGTGTCCCCAATTTACTCAGTGCGGCAGGCAAGTGTCCCCAATTTACACAGTATGGCAGGCAAGTGTCCCCAATTTACACAGTGCAGAAGGCAAATGTCCCCAATTTACACAGTGCGGCAGGCAAGTGTCCCCAATTTACACAGTGCGGAAGGCAAGTGTCCCCAATTTACACAGTGCGGCAGGCAAGTGTCCCCAATTTACACAGTGCAGCAGGCAAGTGTCCCCAATTTACACAGTGCGGCAGGTAAGAGTCCCCATTTTATACAGTACGGCAGGCAAGAGTCCCCATTTTACACAGTACGACAGACAAGTGTCCCCAATTTACACAGCTCGCAGGCAAGTGTCCCCAATTTACACAGTACGCAGGCAAGTGTCCCCAATTTACACAGTACGCAGGCAAGAGTCCCCATTTTACACAGTACGCAGGCAAGTGTCCCCAATTTACACAGTACTGCAGGCAAGTGTCCCCATTTTACACAGTACGGAAGGCAAGTGTCCCCAATTTACACAGTACGGAAGGCAAGTGTCCCCAATTTACACAGTGCGGCAGGCAAGTGTCCCCAATTTACACAGTGCGGCAGGCAAGAGTCCCCATTTTATACAGTACGGCAGGCAAGAGTCCCCATTTTATACAGTACGGCAGGCAAGTGTCCCCAATTTACACAGTACGGCAGGCAAGTGTTCCCAATTTACACGGTATGGCAGGCAAGTGTTCCCAATTTACACAGCACGCAGGTAAGTGTTCCCAATTTACACAGCACGCAGGCAAGTGTCCCCAGTTTACACAGTACGGCAGGCAAGTGTCCCCAATTTACACAGTACTCAGGCAAGTGTCCCCAATTTACACAGTACGGCAGGCACGTGTCCCCAATTTACACAGTGCGGCAGGCAAGTGTCCTCAATTTACACAGTGCGGCAGGCAAGTGTCCCCAATTTACACAGTGCAGCAGGTAAGAGTCCCCATTTTACACAGTACGGCAGGCAAGAGTCCCCATTTTACACAGTACGGCAGGCAAGTGTCCCCAATTTACACAGTGCAGAAGGCAAATGTCCCCAATTTACACAGTGCGGCAGGCACGTGTCCCCAATTTACACAGTGCGGTAGGCAAGTGTCCCCAATTTACACAGTGCGGCAGGCAAGTGTCCCCAATTTACACAGTGCAGCAGGCAAGTGTACCCAATTTACACAGTGCGGCAGGTAAGACTCCCCATTTTATACAGTACGGCAGGCAAGAGTCCCCATTTTACACAGTACGGCAGGCAAGTGTCCCCAATTTACACAGCTCGCAGGCAAGTGTCCCCAATTTACACAGTACGCAGGCAAGTGTCCCCAATTTACACAGTACGCAGGCAAGAGTCCCCATTTTACACAGTACGCAGGCAAGTGTCCCTAATTTACACAGTACTGCAGGCAAGTGTCCCCATTTTACACAGTACGGCAGGCAAGTGTCCCCAATTTACACAGTACGGCAGGCAAGTGTCCCCAATTTACACAGCGCGGCAGGCAAGTGTCCCCAATTTACACAGTGCGGAAGGCAAGAGTCCCTATTTTACACAGTACCGCAGGCAAGAGTCCCCATTTTACACAATACGGCAGGCAAGTGTCCCCAATTTACACAGAACGGAAGGCAAGAGTCCCCATTTTACACAGTACGCAGGCAAGTGTCCCCAGTTTACACAGTACGGCAGGCAAGTGTCCCCAATTTACACAGTACTCAGGCAAGTATCCCCAATTTACACAGTACGGCAGGCACGTGTCCCCAATTTACACAGTGCGGCAGGCAAGTGTCCTCAATTTACACAGTGCGGCAGGCAAGTGTCCCCAATTTACACAGTGCAGCAGGTAAGAGTCCCCATTTTACACAGTACGGCAGGCAAGAGTCCCCATTTTACACAGTACGGCAGGCAAGTGTCCCCAATTTACACAGCACGGCAGGCAAGTGTCCCCAATTTACACAGTACGGAAGGCAAGTGTCCCCAATTTACACAGTGCGGCAGGCAAGTGTCCCCAATTTACACAGTGCGGCAGGCAAGTGTCCCCAATTTACACAGTGCGGCAGGCAAGTGTCCCCAATTTACACAGTGCGGCAGGCAAGAGTCCCCATTTTATACAGTACGGCAGGCAAGAGTCCCCATTTTATACAGTACGGCAGGCAAGTGTCCCCAATTTACACGGTACGGCAGGCAAGTGTTCCCAATTTACACGGTATGGCAGGCAAGTGTTCCCAATTTACACAGCACGCAGGTAAGTGTTCCCAATTTACACAGCACGCAGGCAAGTGTCCCCAGTTTACACAGTACGGCAGGCAAGTGTCCCCAATTTACACAGTACTCAGTCAAGTGTCCCCAATTTACACAGTACGGCAGGAACGTGTCCCCAATTTACACAGTGCGGCAGGCAAGTGTCCTCAATTTACACAGTGCGGCAGGCAAGTGTCCCCAATTTACACAGTGCAGCAGGTAAGAGTCCCCATTTTACACAGTACGGCAGGCAAGAGTCCCCATTTTACACAGTACGGCAGGCAAGTGTCCCCAATTTACACAGTACACAGGCAAGTGTCTCCAATTTACACAGTATGTAGGTAAGTGTCCCCATTTTACACATTGCGGCAGGCAAGAGTCCCCATTTTACACAGTACGGCAGACAAGTGTCCCCATTTTACACAGTACGGCACGCTAGTGTCCCCAATTTACACAGTACGGAAGGCAAGTGTCCCCAATTTACACAGTGCGGAAGGAAAAAGTCCCTAGTTTATACAGTACGGCAGGCAAGAGTCCCCATTTTACACAATACGGCAGGCAAGTGTCCCCAATTTACACAGTACGGAAGGCAAGTGTCCCCAATTTACACAGTGCGGCAGGCAAGTGTCCCCAATTTACACAGTGCGGCAGGCAAGAGTCCCCATTTTACACAGTACAGTAGGCAGGAGTCCCTATTTTACACAGTACGGCAGGCAAGTGTCCCCAATTTACACGGTGCGGCAGGCAAGTGTCCCCAATTTACACAGTGCGGAAGGAAAAAGTCCCTAGTTTATACAGTACGGCAGGCAAGAGTCCCCATTTTACACAATACGGCAGGCAAGTGTCCCCAATTTACACAGTATGGAAGGCAAGTGTCCCCAATTTACACAGTGCGGCAGGCAAGTGTCCCCAATTTACACAGTGCGGAAGGCAAGTGTCCCCAATTTACACAGTGCGGCAGGCAAGTGTCCCCAATTTACACAGTGCGGAAGGCAAGAGTCCCCATTTTATACAGTACGGCAGGCAAGAGTCCCCATTTTATACAGTACGGCAGGCAAGAGTCCCCATTTTATACAGTACGGCAGGCAAGTGTCCCCAATTTACACGGTACGGCAGGCAAGTGTTCCCAATTTACACGGTATGGCAGGCAATTGTTCCCAATTTACACAGCACGCAGGCAAGTGTTCCCAATTTATACAGCACGCAGGCAAGTGTCCCCAGTTTACACAGTATGCAGGCAAGTGTCCCCAATTTACACAGTACTCAGGCAAGTGTCCCCAATTTACACAGTACGGCAGGCACGTGTCCCCAATTTACACAGTGCGGCAGGCAAGTGTCCTCAATTTACACAGTGCGGCAGGCAAGTGTCCCCAATTTACACAGTGCAGCAGTTAAGAGTCCCCATTTTACACAGTACGGCAGGCAATAGTCCCCATTTTACACAGTACGGCAGGCAAGTGTCCCCAATTTACACAGCACGCAGGCAAGTGTCCCCAATTTACACAGTACGCAGGCAAGTGTCCCCAATTTACACAGTACACAGGCAAGTGTCTCCAATTTACACAGTATGTAGGTAAGTGTCCCCATTTTACACATTGCGGCAGGCAAGAGTCCCCATTTTACACAGTACGGCAGACAATTGTCCCCATTTTACACAGTACGGCAGGCTAGTGTCCCCAATTTACACAGTACGGAAGGCAAGTGTCCCCAATTTACACAGTGCGGCAGGCAAGTGTCCCCAATTTACACAGTGCGGCAGGCCAGTGTCCCCAATTTACACAGTGCGGCAGGTAAGAGTCCCCATTTTACACAGTACAGTAGGCAGGAGTCCCCATTTTACACAGTACGGCAGGCAAGTGTTCCAAATTTACACAGTACGGCAGGCAAGTGTTCCAAATTTACACAGCACGCAGGCAAGTGTCCCCAGTGTATACAGTATGCAGACAAGTGTCCCCAGTTTACACAGTACGCAGGCAAGTGTCCCCAATTTACACAGTACTCAGGCAAGTGTCCCCAATTTACACAGTGCGGCAGGCACGTGTCCCCAATTTACACAGTACGGCAGGCAAGTGTCCCCAATTTACACAGTACTCAGGCAAGTGTCCCCAATTTACTCAGTGCGGCAGGCAAGTGTCCCCAATTTACACAGTATGGCAGGCAAGTGTCCCCAATTTACACAGTGCAGAAGGCAAGTGTCCCCAATTTACACAGTGCGGCAGGCAAGTGTCCCTAATTTACACAGTGCGGCAGGCAAGTGTCCCCAATTTACACAGTGTGGCAGGCAAGTGTCCCCAATTTACACAGTGCGGCAGGCAAGAGTCCCCATTTTACACAGTACGGCAGGCAAGAGTCCCCATTTTACACAGTACGGCAGGCAAGTGTCCCCAATTTACACAGCACGCAGGCAAGTGTCCCCAATTTACACAGCACGCAGGCAAGTGTCCCCAATTTACACAGTACACAGGCAAGTGTCCCCAATTTACACAGTACACAGGCAAGTGTCCCCAGTTTACACATTGCGGCAGGCAAGAGTCCCCATTTTACACATTGCGGCAGGCAAGAGTCCCCATTTTACACAGTGCGGCAGGCAAGTGTCCCCATTTTACACAGTACAGCAGGCAAGTGTCCCCAATTTACACAGTACGAAAGGCAAGTGTCCCCAATTTACACAGTACGGCAGGCAAGTGTCCCCAATTTACACAGTGCAGAAGGCAAGTGTCCCCAATTTACACAGTACACAGGCAAGTGTCTCCAATTTACACAGTATGTAGGTAAGTGTCCCCATTTTACACATTGCGGCAGGCAAGAGTCCCCATTTTACACAGTACGGCAGACAAGTGTCCCCATTTTACACAGTACGGCACGCTAGTGTCCCCAATTTACACAGTACGGAAGGCAAGTGTCCCCAATTTACACAGTGCGGCAGGCAAGTGTCCCCAATTTACACAGTGCGGCAGGCCAGTGTCCCCAATTTACACATTGCGGCAGGTAAGAGTCCCCATTTTACACAGTACAGTAGGCAGGAGTCCCCATTTTACACAGTACGGCAGGCAAGTGTCCCCAATTTACACAGTACGGCAGGCAAGTGTTCCCAATTTACACAGCACGCAGGCAAGTGTCCCCAGTTTATACAGTATGCAGGCAAGTGTCCCCAATTTACACAGTACTCAGGCAAGTGTCCCCAATTTACACAGTGCGGCAGGCACGTGTCCCCAATTTACACAGTACGGCAGGCAAGTGTCCCCAATTTACACAGTACTCAGGCAAGTGTCCCCAATTTACTCAGTGCGGCAGGCAAGTGTCCCCAATTTACACAGTATGGCAGGCAAGTGTCCCCAATTTACACAGTGCAGAAGGCAAATGTCCCCAATTTACACAGTGCGGCAGGCAAGTGTCCCCAATTTACACAGTGCGGCAGGCAAGTGTCCCCAATTTACACAGTGCGGCAGGCAAGTGTCCCCAATTTACACAGTGCAGCAGGCAAGTGTCCCCAATTTACACAGTGCGGCAGGTAAGAGTCCCCATTTTATACAGTACGGCAGGCAAGAGTCCCCATTTTACACAGTACGACAGACAAGTGTCCCCAATTTACACAGCTCGCAGGCAAGTGTCCCCAATTTACACAGTACGCAGGCAAGTGTCCCCAATTTACACAACGCAGGCAAGAGTCCCCATTTTACACAGTACGCAGGCAAGTGTCCCCAATTTACACAGTACTGCAGGCAAGTGTCCCCATTTTACACAGTACGGCAGGCAAGTGTCCCCAATTTACACAGTACGGAAGGCAAGTGTCCCCAATTTACACAGTGCGGAAGGCAAGTGTCCCCAATTTACACAGTGCGGCAGGCAAGAGTCCCCATTTTATACAGTACGGCAGGCAAGAGTCCCCATTTTATACAGTACGGCAGGCAAGTGTCCCCAATTTACACAGTACGGCAGGCAAGTGTTCCCAATTTACACGGTATGGCAGGCAAGTGTTCCCAATTTACACAGCACGCAGGTAAGTGTTCCCAATTTACACAGCAGGCAGGCAAGTGTCCCCAGTTTACACAGTACGGCAGGCAAGTGTCCCCAATTTACACAGTACTCAGGCAAGTGTCCCCAATTTACACAGTACGGCAGGCACGTGTCCCCAATTTACACAGTGCGGCAGGCAAGTGTCCTCAATTTACACAGTGCGGCAGGCAAGTGTCCCCAATTTACACAGTGCAGCAGGTAAGAGTCCCCATTTTACACAGTACGGCAGGCAAGAGTCCCCATTTTACACATTACGGCAGGCAAGTGTCCCCAATTTACACAGCACGGCAGACAAGTGTCCCCAATTTACACAGTACGGAAGGCAAGTGTCCCCAATTTACACAGTGCGGCAGGCAAGTGTCCCCAATTTACACAGTGCGGCAGGCAAGTGTCCCCAATTTACACAGTGCGGAAGGCAAGTGTCCCCAATTTACACAGTGCGGCAGGCAAGAGTCCCCATTTTATACAGTACGGCAGGCAAGAGTCCCCATTTTATACAGTACGGCAGGCAAGTGTCCCCAATTTACACGGTACGGCAGGCAAGTGTTCCCAATTTACACGGTATGGCAGGCAAGTGTTCCCAATTTACACAGCACGCAGGTAAGTGTTCCCAATTTACACAGCACGCAGGCAAGTGTCCCCAGTTTACACAGTACGGCAGGCAAGTGTCCCCAATTTACACAGTACTCAGGCAAGTGTCCCCAATTTACACAGTACGGCAGGCACGTGTCCCCAATTTACACAGTGCGGCAGGCAAGTGTCCTCAATTTACACAGTGCGGCAGGCAAGTGTCCCCAATTTACACAGTGCAGCAGGTAAGAGTCCCCATTTTACACAGTACGGCAGGCAAGAGTCCCCATTTTACACAGTACGGCAGGCAAGTGTCCCCAATTTACACAGTGCAGAAGGCAAATGTCCCCAATTTACACAGTGCGGCAGGCAAGTGTCCCCAATTTACACAGTGCGGCAGGCAAGTGTCCCCAATTTACACAGTGCGGCAGGCAAGTGTCCCCAATTTACACAGTGCAGCAGGCAAGTGTCCCCAATTTACACAGTGCGGCAGGTAAGAGTCCCCATTTTATACAGTACGGCAGGCAAGAGTCCCCATTTTACACAGTACGGCAGGCAAGTGTCCCCAATTTACACAGCTCGCAGGCAAGTGTCCCCAATTTACACAGTACGCAGGCAAGTGTCCCCAATTTACACAGTACGCAGGCAAGAGTCCCCATTTTACACAGTACGCAGGCAAGTGTCCCCAATTTACACAGTACTGCAGGCAAGTGTCCCCATTTTACACAGTGCGGCAGGCAAGTGTCCCCAATTTACACAGTACGGCAGGCAAGTGTCCCCAATTTACACAGCGCGGCAGGCAAGTGTCCCCAATTTACACAGTGCGGAAGGCAAGAGTCCCTATTTTACACAATACGGCAGGCAAGTGTCCCCAATTTACACAGTACGGAAGGCAAGAGTCCCCATTTTACACAGTACGCAGGCAAGTGTCCCCAATTTACACAGTACTCAGGCAAGTGTCCCCAATTTACTCAGTGCGGCAGGCAAGTGTCCCCAATTTACACAGTATGGCAGGCAAGTGTCCCCAATTTACACAGTGCAGAAGGCAAGTGTCCCCAATTTACACAGTGCGGCAGGCAAGTGTCCCTAATTTACACAGTGCGGCAGGCAAGTGTCCCCAATTTACACAGTGTGGCAGGCAAGTGTCCCCAATTTACACAGTGCGGCAGGCAAGTGTCCCCAATTTACACAGTGCAGCAGGCAAGTGTCCCCAATTTACACAGTGCGGCAGGTAAGAGTCCCCATTTTATACAGTACGGCAGGCAAGAGTCCCCATTTTACACAGTACGACAGACAAGTGTCCCCAATTTACACAGTACGGCAGGCAAGTGTCCCCAATTTACACAGTACGCAGGCAAGTGTCCCCAATTTACACAGTACGCAGGCAAGAGTCCCCATTTTACACAGTACGCAGGCAAGTGTCCCCAATTTACACAGTACTGCAGGCAAGTGTCCCCATTTTACACAGTACGGCAGGCAAGTGTCCCCAATTTACACAGTACGGAAGGCAAGTGTCCCCAATTTACACAGTGCGGAAGGCAAGTGTCCCCAATTTACACAGTGCGGCAGGCAAGAGTCCCCATTTTATACAGTACGGCAGGCAAGAGTCCCCATTTTATACAGTACGGCAGGCAAGTGTCCCCAATTTACACAGTACGGCAGGCAAGTGTTCCCAATTTACACGGTATGGCAGGCAAGTGTTCCCAATTTACACAGCACGCAGGTAAGTGTTCCCAATTTACACAGCAGGCAGGCAAGTGTCCCCAGTTTACACAGTACGGCAGGCAAGTGTCCCCAATTTACACAGTACTCAGGCAAGTGTCCCCAATTTACACAGTACGGCAGGCACGTGTCCCCAATTTACACAGTGCGGCAGGCAAGTGTCCTCAATTTACACAGTGCGGCAGGCAAGTGTCCCCAATTTACACAGTGCAGCAGGTAAGAGTCCCCATTTTACACAGTACGGCAGGCAAGAGTCCCCATTTTACACATTACGGCAGGCAAGTGTCCCCAATTTACACAGCACGGCAGACAAGTGTCCCCAATTTACACAGTACGGAAGGCAAGTGTCCCCAATTTACACAGTGCGGCAGGCAAGTGTCCCCAATTTACACAGTGCGGCAGGCAAGTGTCCCCAATTTACACAGTGCGGAAGGCAAGTGTCCCCAATTTACACAGTGCGGCAGGCAAGAGTCCCCATTTTATACAGTACGGCAGGCAAGAGTCCCCATTTTATACAGTACGGCAGGCAAGTGTCCCCAATTTACACGGTACGGCAGGCAAGTGTTCCCAATTTACACGGTATGGCAGGCAAGTGTTCCCAATTTACACAGCACGCAGGTAAGTGTTCCCAATTTACACAGCACGCAGGCAAGTGTCCCCAGTTTACACAGTACGGCAGGCAAGTGTCCCCAATTTACACAGTACTCAGGCAAGTGTCCCCAATTTACACAGTACGGCAGGCACGTGTCCCCAATTTACACAGTGCGGCAGGCAAGTGTCCTCAATTTACACAGTGCGGCAGGCAAGTGTCCCCAATTTACACAGTGCAGCAGGTAAGAGTCCCCATTTTACACAGTACGGCAGGCAAGAGTCCCCATTTTACACAGTACGGCAGGCAAGTGTCCCCAATTTACACAGTGCAGAAGGCAAATGTCCCCAATTTACACAGTGCGGCAGGCAAGTGTCCCCAATTTACACAGTGCGGCAGGCAAGTGTCCCCAATTTACACAGTGCGGCAGGCAAGTGTCCCCAATTTACACAGTGCAGCAGGCAAGTGTCCCCAATTTACACAGTGCGGCAGGTAAGAGTCCCCATTTTATACAGTACGGCAGGCAAGAGTCCCCATTTTACACAGTACGGCAGGCAAGTGTCCCCAATTTACACAGCTCGCAGGCAAGTGTCCCCAATTTACACAGTACGCAGGCAAGTGTCCCCAATTTACACAGTACGCAGGCAAGAGTCCCCATTTTACACAGTACGCAGGCAAGTGTCCCCAATTTACACAGTACTGCAGGCAAGTGTCCCCATTTTACACAGTGCGGCAGGCAAGTGTCCCCAATTTACACAGTACGGCAGGCAAGTGTCCCCAATTTACACAGCGCGGCAGGCAAGTGTCCCCAATTTACACAGTGCGGAAGGCAAGAGTCCCTATTTTACACAATACGGCAGGCAAGTGTCCCCAATTTACACAGTACGGAAGGCAAGAGTCCCCATTTTACACAGTACGCAGGCAAGTGTCCCCAATTTACACAGTACTCAGGCAAGTGTCCCCAATTTACTCAGTGCGGCAGGCAAGTGTCCCCAATTTACACAGTATGGCAGGCAAGTGTCCCCAATTTACACAGTGCAGAAGGCAAGTGTCCCCAATTTACACAGTGCGGCAGGCAAGTGTCCCTAATTTACACAGTGCGGCAGGCAAGTGTCCCCAATTTACACAGTGTGGCAGGCAAGTGTCCCCAATTTACACAGTGCGGCAGGCAAGAGTCCCCATTTTACACAGTACGGCAGGCAAGAGTCCCCATTTTACACAGTACGGCAGGCAAGTGTCCCCAATTTACACAGCACGCAGGCAAGTGTCCCCAATTTACACAGCACGCAGGCAAGTGTCCCCAATTTACACAGTACACAGGCAAGTGTCCCCAATTTACACAGTACACAGGCAAGTGTCCCCAGTTTACACATTGCGGCAGGCAAGAGTCCCCATTTTACACATTGCGGCAGGCAAGAGTCCCCATTTTACACAGTGCGGCAGGCAAGTGTCCCCATTTTACACAGTACAGCAGGCAAGTGTCCCCAATTTACACAGTACGAAAGGCAAGTGTCCCCAATTTACACAGTACGGCAGGCAAGTGTCCCCAATTTACACAGTGCAGAAGGCAAGTGTCCCCAATTTACACAGTACACAGGCAAGTGTCTCCAATTTACACAGTATGTAGGTAAGTGTCCCCATTTTACACATTGCGGCAGGCAAGAGTCCTCATTTTACACAGTACGGCAGACAAGTGTCCCCATTTTACACAGTACGGCACGCTAGTGTCCCCAATTTACACAGTACGGAAGGCAAGTGTCCCCAATTTACACAGTGCGGCAGGCAAGTGTCCCCAATTTACACAGTGCGGCAGGCCAGTGTCCCCAATTTACACATTGCGGCAGGTAAGAGTCCCCATTTTACACAGTACAGTAGGCAGGAGTCCCCATTTTACACAGTACGGCAGGCAAGTGTCCCCAATTTACACAGTACGGCAGGCAAGTGTTCCCAATTTACACAGCACGCAGGCAAGTGTCCCCAGTTTATACAGTATGCAGGCAAGTGTCCCCAATTTACACAGTACTCAGGCAAGTGTCCCCAATTTACACAGTGCGGCAGGCACGTGTCCCCAATTTACACAGTACGGCAGGCAAGTGTCCCCAATTTACACAGTACTCAGGCAAGTGTCCCCAATTTACTCAGTGCGGCAGGCAAGTGTCCCCAATTTACACAGTATGGCAGGCAAGTGTCCCCAATTTACACAGTGCAGAAGGCAAATGTCCCCAATTTACACAGTGCGGCAGGCAAGTGTCCCCAATTTACACAGTGCGGCAGGCAAGTGTCCCCAATTTACACAGTGCGGCAGGCAAGTGTCCCCAATTTACACAGTGCAGCAGGCAAGTGTCCCCAATTTACACAGTGCGGCAGGTAAGAGTCCCCATTTTACACAGTACGGCAGGCAAGTGTCCCCAATTTACACAGTGCAGAAGGCAAATGTCCCCAATTTACACAGTGCGGCAGGCAAGTGTCCCCAATTTACACAGTGCGGCAGGCAAGTGTCCCCAATTTACACAGTGCGGAAGGCAAGTGTCCCCAATTTACACAGTGCAGCAGGCAAGTGTCCCCAATTTACACAGTGCGGCAGGTAAGAGTCCCCATTTTATACAGTACGGCAGGCAAGAGTCCCCATTTTACACAGTACGGCAGGCAAGTGTCCCCAATTTACACAGCTCGCAGGCAAGTGTCCCCAATTTACACAGTACGCAGGCAAGTGTCCCCAATTTACACAGTACGCAGGCAAGAGTCCCCATTTTACACAGTACGCAGGCAAGTGTCCCCAATTTACACAGTACTGCAGGCAAGTGTCCCCATTTTACACAGTACGGCAGGCAAGTGTCCCCAATTTACACAGTACGGCAGGCAAGTGTCCCCAATTTACACAGCGCGGCAGGCAAGTGTCCCCAATTTACACAGTGCGGAAGGCAAGAGTCCCTATTTTACACAATACGGCAGGCAAGTGTCCCCAATTTACACAGTACGGAAGGCAAGAGTCCCCATTTTACACAGTACGCAGGCAAGTGTCCCCAATTTACACAGTACTCAGGCAAGTGTCCCCAATTTACTCAGTGCGGCAGGCAAGTGTCCCCAATTTACACAGTATGGCAGGCAAGTGTCCCCAATTTACACAGTGCAGAAGGCAAGTGTCCCCAATTTACACAGTGCGGCAGGCAAGTGTCCCTAATTTACACAGTGCGGCAGGCAAGTGTCCCCAATTTACACAGTGTGGCAGGCAAGTGTCCCCAATTTACACAGTGCGGCAGGCAAGAGTCCCCATTTTACACAGTACGGCAGGCAAGAGTCCCCATTTTACACAGTACGGCAGGCAAGTGTCCCCAATTTACACAGCACGCAGGCAAGTGTCCCCAATTTACACAGCACGCAGGCAAGTGTCCCCAATTTACACAGTACACAGGCAAGTGTCCCCAATTTACACAGTACACAGGCAAGTGTCCCCAGTTTACACATTGCGGCAGGCAAGAGTCCCCATTTTACACATTGCGGCAGGCAAGAGTCCCCATTTTACACAGTGCGGCAGGCAAGTGTCCCCATTTTACACAGTACAGCAGGCAAGTGTCCCCAATTTACACAGTACGAAAGGCAAGTGTCCCCAATTTACACAGTACGGCAGGCAAGTGTCCCCAATTTACACAGTGCAGAAGGCAAGTGTCCCCAATTTACACAGTACACAGGCAAGTGTCTCCAATTTACACAGTATGTAGGTAAGTGTCCCCATTTTACACATTGCGGCAGGCAAGAGTCCCCATTTTACACAGTACGGCAGACAAGTGTCCCCATTTTACACAGTACGGCACGCTAGTGTCCCCAATTTACACAGTACGGAAGGCAAGTGTCCCCAATTTACACAGTGCGGCAGGCAAGTGTCCCCAATTTACACAGTGCGGCAGGCCAGTGTCCCCAATTTACACATTGCGGCAGGTAAGAGTCCCCATTTTACACAGTACAGTAGGCAGGAGTCCCCATTTTACACAGTACGGCAGGCAAGTGTCCCCAATTTACACAGTACGGCAGGCAAGTGTTCCCAATTTACACAGCACGCAGGCAAGTGTCCCCAGTTTATACAGTATGCAGGCAAGTGTCCCCAATTTACACAGTACTCAGGCAAGTGTCCCCAATTTACACAGTGCGGCAGGCACGTGTCCCCAATTTACACAGTACGGCAGGCAAGTGTCCCCAATTTACACAGTACTCAGGCAAGTGTCCCCAATTTACTCAGTGCGGCAGGCAAGTGTCCCCAATTTACACAGTATGGCAGGCAAGTGTCCCCAATTTACACAGTGCAGAAGGCAAATGTCCCCAATTTACACAGTGCGGCAGGCAAGTGTCCCCAATTTACACAGTGCGGCAGGCAAGTGTCCCCAATTTACACAGTGCGGAAGGCAAGTGTCCCCAATTTACACAGTGCAGCAGGCAAGTGTCCCCAATTTACACAGTGCGGCAGGTAAGAGTCCCCATTTTATACAGTACGGCAGGCAAGAGTCCCCATTTTACACAGTACGACAGACAAGTGTCCCCAATTTACACAGCTCGCAGGCAAGTGTCCCCAATTTACACAGTACGCAGGCAAGTGTCCCCAATTTACACAGTACGCAGGCAAGAGTCCCCATTTTACACAGTACGCAGGCAAGTGTCCCCAATTTACACAGTACTGCAGGCAAGTGTCCCCATTTTACACAGTACGGCAGGCAAGTGTCCCCAATTTACACAGTACGGAAGGCAAGTGTCCCCAATTTACACAGTGCGGCAGGCAAGTGTCCCCAATTTACACAGTGCGGCAGGCAAGAGTCCCCATTTTATACAGTACGGCAGGCAAGAGTCCCCATTTTATACAGTACGGCAGGCAAGTGTCCCCAATTTACACAGTACGGCAGGCAAGTGTTCCCAATTTACACGGTATGGCAGGCAAGTGTTCCCAATTTACACAGCACGCAGGTAAGTGTTCCCAATTTACACAGCAGGCAGGCAAGTGTCCCCAGTTTACACAGTACGGCAGGCAAGTGTCCCCAATTTACACAGTACTCAGGCAAGTGTCCCCAATTTACACAGTACGGCAGGCACGTGTCCCCAATTTACACAGTGCGGCAGGCAAGTGTCCTCAATTTACACAGTGCGGCAGGCAAGTGTCCCCAATTTACACAGTGCAGCAGGTAAGAGTCCCCATTTTACACAGTACGGCAGGCAAGAGTCCCCATTTTACACATTACGGCAGGCAAGTGTCCCCAATTTACACAGCACGGCAGACAAGTGTCCCCAATTTACACAGTACGGAAGGCAAGTGTCCCCAATTTACACAGTGCGGCAGGCAAGTGTCCCCAATTTACACAGTGCGGCAGGCAAGTGTCCCCAATTTACACAGTGCGGAAGGCAAGTGTCCCCAATTTACACAGTGCGGCAGGCAAGAGTCCCCATTTTATACAGTACGGCAGGCAAGAGTCCCCATTTTATACAGTACGGCAGGCAAGTGTCCCCAATTTACACGGTACGGCAGGCAAGTGTTCCCAATTTACACGGTATGGCAGGCAAGTGTTCCCAATTTACACAGCACGCAGGTAAGTGTTCCCAATTTACACAGCACGCAGGCAAGTGTCCCCAGTTTACACAGTACGGCAGGCAAGTGTCCCCAATTTACACAGTACTCAGGCAAGTGTCCCCAATTTACACAGTACGGCAGGCACGTGTCCCCAATTTACACAGTGCGGCAGGCAAGTGTCCTCAATTTACACAGTGCGGCAGGCAAGTGTCCCCAATTTACACAGTGCAGCAGGTAAGAGTCCCCATTTTACACAGTACGGCAGGCAAGAGTCCCCATTTTACACAGTACGGCAGGCAAGTGTCCCCAATTTACACAGTGCAGAAGGCAAATGTCCCCAATTTACACAGTGCGGCAGGCAAGTGTCCCCAATTTACACAGTGCGGCAGGCAAGTGTCCCCAATTTACACAGTGCGGCAGGCAAGTGTCCCCAATTTACACAGTGCAGCAGGCAAGTGTCCCCAATTTACACAGTGCGGCAGGTAAGAGTCCCCATTTTATACAGTACGGCAGGCAAGAGTCCCCATTTTACACAGTACGGCAGGCAAGTGTCCCCAATTTACACAGCTCGCAGGCAAGTGTCCCCAATTTACACAGTACGCAGGCAAGTGTCCCCAATTTACACAGTACGCAGGCAAGAGTCCCCATTTTACACAGTACGCAGGCAAGTGTCCCCAATTTACACAGTACTGCAGGCAAGTGTCCCCATTTTACACAGTACGGCAGGCAAGTGTCCCCAATTTACACAGTACGGAAGGCAAGTGTCCCCAATTTACACAGTGCGGCAGGCAAGTGTCCCCAATTTACACAGTGCGGCAGGCAAGAGTCCCCATTTTATACAGTACGGCAGGCAAGAGTCCCCATTTTATACAGTACGGCAGGCAAGTGTCCCCAATTTACACAGTACGGCAGGCAAGTGTACCCAATTTACACGGTATGGCAGGCAAGTGTTCCCAATTTACACAGCACGCAGGTAAGTGTTCCCAATTTACACAGCAGGCAGGCAAGTGTCCCCAGTTTACACAGTACGGCAGGCAAGTGTCCCCAATTTACACAGTACTCAGGCAAGTGTCCCCAATTTACACAGTACGGCAGGCACGTGTCCCCAATTTACACAGTGCGGCAGGCAAGTGTCCTCAATTTACACAGTGCGGCAGGCAAGTGTCCCCAATTTACACAGTGCAGCAGGTAAGAGTCCCCATTTTACACAGTACGGCAGGCAAGAGTCCCCATTTTACACATTACGGCAGGCAAGTGTCCCCAATTTACACAGCACGGCAGACAAGTGTCCCCAATTTACACAGTACGGAAGGCAAGTGTCCCCAATTTACACAGTGCGGCAGGCAAGTGTCCCCAATTTACACAGTGCGGCAGGCAAGTGTCCCCAATTTACACAGTGCGGAAGGCAAGTGTCCCCAATTTACACAGTGCGGCAGGCAAGAGTCCCCATTTTATACAGTACGGCAGGCAAGAGTCCCCATTTTATACAGTACGGCAGGCAAGTGTCCCCAATTTACACGGTACGGCAGGCAAGTGTTCCCAATTTACACGGTATGGCAGGCAAGTGTTCCCAATTTACACAGCACGCAGGTAAGTGTTCCCAATTTACACAGCACGCAGGCAAGTGTCCCCAGTTTACACAGTACGGCAGGCAAGTGTCCCCAATTTACACAGTACTCAGGCAAGTGTCCCCAATTTACACAGTACGGCAGGCACGTGTCCCCAATTTACACAGTGCGGCAGGCAAGTGTCCTCAATTTACACAGTGCGGCAGGCAAGTGTCCCCAATTTACACAGTGCAGCAGGTAAGAGTCCCCATTTTACACAGTACGGCAGGCAAGAGTCCCCATTTTACACAGTACGGCAGGCAAGTGTCCCCAATTTACACAGTGCAGAAGGCAAATGTCCCCAATTTACACAGTGCGGCAGGCAAGTGTCCCCAATTTACACAGTGCGGCAGGCAAGTGTCCCCAATTTACACAGCTCGCAGGCAAGTGTCCCCAATTTACACAGTACGCAGGCAAGTGTCCCCAATTTACACAGTACGCAGGCAAGAGTCCCCATTTTACACAGTACGCAGGCAAGTGTCCCCAATTTACACAGTACTGCAGGCAAGTGTCCCCATTTTACACAGTACGGCAGGCAAGTGTCCCCAATTTACACAGTACGGAAGGCAAGTGTCCCCAATTTACACAGTGCGGCAGGCAAGTGTCCCCAATTTACACAGTGCGGCAGGCAAGAGTCCCCATTTTATACAGTACGGCAGGCAAGAGTCCCCATTTTATACAGTACGGCAGGCAAGTGTCCCCAATTTACACAGTACGGCAGGCAAGTGTTCCCAATTTACACGGTATGGCAGGCAAGTGTTCCCAATTTACACAGCACGCAGGTAAGTGTTCCCAATTTACACAGCAGGCAGGCAAGTGTCCCCAGTTTACACAGTACGGCAGGCAAGTGTCCCCAATTTACACAGTACTCAGGCAAGTGTCCCCAATTTACACAGTACGGCAGGCACGTGTCCCCAATTTACACAGTGCGGCAGGCAAGTGTCCTCAATTTACACAGTGCGGCAGGCAAGTGTCCCCAATTTACACAGTGCAGCAGGTAAGAGTCCCCATTTTACACAGTACGGCAGGCAAGAGTCCCCATTTTACACATTACGGCAGGCAAGTGTCCCCAATTTACACAGCACGGCAGACAAGTGTCCCCAATTTACACAGTACGGAAGGCAAGTGTCCCCAATTTACACAGTGCGGCAGGCAAGTGTCCCCAATTTACACAGTGCGGCAGGCAAGTGTCCCCAATTTACACAGTGCGGAAGGCAAGTGTCCCCAATTTACACAGTGCGGCAGGCAAGAGTCCCCATTTTATACAGTACGGCAGGCAAGAGTCCCCATTTTATACAGTACGGCAGGCAAGTGTCCCCAATTTACACGGTACGGCAGGCAAGTGTTCCCAATTTACACGGTATGGCAGGCAAGTGTTCCCAATTTACACAGCACGCAGGTAAGTGTTCCCAATTTACACAGCACGCAGGCAAGTGTCCCCAGTTTACACAGTACGGCAGGCAAGTGTCCCCAATTTACACAGTACTCAGGCAAGTGTCCCCAATTTACACAGTACGGCAGGCACGTGTCCCCAATTTACACAGTGCGGCAGGCAAGTGTCCTCAATTTACACAGTGCGGCAGGCAAGTGTCCCCAATTTACACAGTGCAGCAGGTAAGAGTCCCCATTTTACACAGTACGGCAGGCAAGAGTCCCCATTTTACACAGTACGGCAGGCAAGTGTCCCCAATTTACACAGTGCAGAAGGCAAATGTCCCCAATTTACACAGTGCGGCAGGCAAGTGTCCCCAATTTACACAGTGCGGCAGGCAAGTGTCCCCAATTTACACAGTGCGGCAGGCAAGTGTCCCCAATTTACACAGTGCAGCAGGCAAGTGTCCCCAATTTACACAGTGCGGCAGGTAAGAGTCCCCATTTTATACAGTACGGCAGGCAAGAGTCCCCATTTTACACAGTACGGCAGGCAAGTGTCCCCAATTTACACAGCTCGCAGGCAAGTGTCCCCAATTTACACAGTACGCAGGCAAGTGTCCCCAATTTACACAGTACGCAGGCAAGAGTCCCCATTTTACACAGTACGCAGGCAAGTGTCCCCAATTTACACAGTACTGCAGGCAAGTGTCCCCATTTTACACAGTACGGCAGGCAAGTGTCCCCAATTTACACAGTACGGCAGGCAAGTGTCCCCAATTTACACAGCGCGGCAGGCAAGTGTCCCCAATTTACACAGTGCGGAAGGCAAGAGTCCCTATTTTACACAATACGGCAGGCAAGTGTCCCCAATTTACACAGTACGGAAGGCAAGAGTCCCCATTTTACATAGTACGCAGGCAAGTGTCCCCAATTTACACAGTACTCAGGCAAGTGTCCCCAATTTACTCAGTGCGGCAGGCAAGTGTCCCCAATTTACACAGTATGGCAGGCAAGTGTCCCCAATTTACACAGTGCAGAAGGCAAGTGTCCCCAATTTACACAGTGCGGCAGGCAAGTGTCCCTAATTTACACAGTGCGGCAGGCAAGTGTCCCCAATTTACACAGTGTGGCAGGCAAGTGTCCCCAATTTACACAGTGCGGCAGGCAAGAGTCCCCATTTTACACAGTACGGCAGGCAAGAGTCCCCATTTTATACAGTACGGCAGGCAAGTGTCCCCAATTTACACAGCACGCAGGCAAGTGTCCCCAATTTACACAGCACGCAGGCAAGTGTCCCCAATTTACACAGTACACAGGCAAGTGTCCCCAATTTACACAGTACACAGGCAAGTGTCCCCAGTTTACACATTGCGGCAGGCAAGAGTCCCCATTTTACACATTGCGGCAGGCAAGAGTCCCCATTTTACACAGTGCGGCAGGCAAGTGTCCCCATTTTACACAGTACAGCAGGCAAGTGTCCCCAATTTACACAGTACGAAAGGCAAGTGTCCCCAATTTACACAGTACGGCAGGCAAGTGTCCCCAATTTACACAGTGCAGAAGGCAAGTGTCCCCAATTTACACAGTACACAGGCAAGTGTCTCCAATTTACACAGTATGTAGGTAAGTGTCCCCATTTTACACATTGCGGCAGGCAAGAGTCCCCATTTTACACAGTACGGCAGACAAGTGTCCCCATTTTACACAGTACGGCACGCTAGTGTCCCCAATTTACACAGTACGGAAGGCAAGTGTCCCCAATTTACACAGTGCGGCAGGCAAGTGTCCCCAATTTACACAGTGCGGCAGGCCAGTGTCCCCAATTTACACATTGCGGCAGGTAAGAGTCCCCATTTTACACAGTACAGTAGGCAGGAGTCCCCATTTTACACAGTACGGCAGGCAAGTGTCCCCAATTTACACAGTACGGCAGGCAAGTGTTCCCAATTTATACAGCACGCAGGCAAGTGTCCCCAGTTTATACAGTATGCAGGCAAGTGTCCCCAATTTACACAGTACTCAGGCAAGTGTCCCCAATTTACACAGTGCGGCAGGCACGTGTCCCCAATTTACACAGTACGGCAGGCAAGTGTCCCCAATTTACACAGTACTCAGGCAAGTGTCCCCAATTTACTCAGTGCGGCAGGCAAGTGTCCCCAATTTACACAGTATGGCAGGCAAGTGTCCCCAATTTACACAGTGCAGAAGGCAAATGTCCCCAATTTACACAGTGCGGCAGGCAAGTGTCCCCAATTTACACAGTGCGGCAGGCAAGTGTCCCCAATTTACACAGTGCGGCAGGCAAGTGTCCCCAATTTACACAGTGCAGCAGGCAAGTGTCCCCAATTTACACAGTGCGGCAGGTAAGAGTCCCCATTTTATACAGTACGGCAGGCAAGAGTCCCCATTTTACACAGTACGACAGACAAGTGTCCCCAATTTACACAGCTCGCAGGCAAGTGTCCCCAATTTACACAGTACGCAGGCAAGTGTCCCCAATTTACACAGTACGCAGGCAAGAGTCCCCATTTTACACAGTACGCAGGCAAGTGTCCCCAATTTACACAGTACTGCAGGCAAGTGTCCCCATTTTACACAGTACGGCAGGCAAGTGTCCCCAATTTACACAGTACGGAAGGCAAGTGTCCCCAATTTACACAGTGCGGCAGGCAAGTGTCCCCAATTTACACAGTGCGGCAGGCAAGAGTCCCCATTTTATACAGTACGGCAGGCAAGAGTCCCCATTTTATACAGTACGGCAGGCAAGTGTCCCCAATTTACACAGTACGGCAGGCAAGTGTTCCCAATTTACACGGTATGGCAGGCAAGTGTTCCCAATTTACACAGCACGCAGGTAAGTGTTCCCAATTTACACAGCAGGCAGGCAAGTGTCCCCAGTTTACACAGTACGGCAGGCAAGTGTCCCCAATTTACACAGTACTCAGGCAAGTGTCCCCAATTTACACAGTACGGCAGGCACGTGTCCCCAATTTACACAGTGCGGCAGGCAAGTGTCCTCAATTTACACAGTGCGGCAGGCAAGTGTCCCCAATTTACACAGTGCAGCAGGTAAGAGTCCCCATTTTACACAGTACGGCAGGCAAGAGTCCCCATTTTACACATTACGGCAGGCAAGTGTCCCCAATTTACACAGCACGGCAGACAAGTGTCCCCAATTTACACAGTACGGAAGGCAAGTGTCCCCAATTTACACAGTGCGGCAGGCAAGTGTCCCCAATTTACACAGTGCGGCAGGCAAGTGTCCCCAATTTACACAGTGCGGAAGGCAAGTGTCCCCAATTTACACAGTGCGGCAGGCAAGAGTCCCCATTTTATACAGTACGGCAGGCAAGAGTCCCCATTTTATACAGTACGGCAGGCAAGTGTCCCCAATTTACACGGTACGGCAGGCAAGTGTTCCCAATTTACACGGTATGGCAGGCAAGTGTTCCCAATTTACACAGCACGCAGGTAAGTGTTCCCAATTTACACAGCACGCAGGCAAGTGTCCCCAGTTTACACAGTACGGCAGGCAAGTGTCCCCAATTTAAACAGTACTCAGGCAAGTGTCCCCAATTTACACAGTACGGCAGGCACGTGTCCCCAATTTACACAGTGCGGCAGGCAAGTGTCCTCAATTTACACAGTGCGGCAGGCAAGTGTCCCCAATTTACACAGTGCAGCAGGTAAGAGTCCCCATTTTACACAGTACGGCAGGCAAGAGTCCCCATTTTACACAGTACGGCAGGCAAGTGTCCCCAATTTACACAGTGCAGAAGGCAAATGTCCCCAATTTACACAGTGCGGCAGGCAAGTGTCCCCAATTTACACAGTGCGGCAGGCAAGTGTCCCCAATTTACACAGTGCGGCAGGCAAGTGTCCCCAATTTACACAGTGCAGCAGGCAAGTGTCCCCAATTTACACAGTGCGGAAGGTAAGAGTCCCCATTTTATACAGTACGGCAGGCAAGAGTCCCCATTTTACACAGTACGGCAGGCAAGTGTCCCCAATTTACACAGCTCGCAGGCAAGTGTCCCCAATTTACACAGTACGCAGGCAAGTGTCCCCAATTTACACAGTACGCAGGCAAGAGTCCCCATTTTACACAGTACGCAGGCAAGTGTCCCCAATTTACACAGTACTGCAGGCAAGTGTCCCCATTTTACACAGTACGGCAGGAAAGTGTCCCCAATTTACACAGTACGGCAGGCAAGTGTCCCCAATTTACACAGCGCGGCAGGCAAGTGTCCCCAATTTACACAGTGCGGAAGGCAAGAGTCCCTATTTTACACAATACGGCAGGCAAGTGTCCCCAATTTACACAGTACGGAAGGCAAGAGTCCCCATTTTACACAGTACGCAGGCAAGTGTCCCCAATTTACACAGTGCAGCAGGCAAGTGTCCCCAATTTACACAGTGCGGCAGGAAAAAGTCCCTATTTTACACAGTACGGCAGGCAAGTGTCCCCAATTTACACAGTGCGGCAGGCAAGTGTCCCCAATTTACACAGTGCGGAAGGAAAAAGTCCCTAGTTTATACAGTACGGCAGGCAAGAGTCCCCATTTTACACAATACGACAGGCAAGTGTCCCCAATTTACACAGTACGGAAGGCAAGTGTCCCCAATTTACACAGTGCGGAAGGCAAGTGTCCCCAATTTACACAGTGCGGCAGGCAAGTGTCCCCAATTTACACAGTGCGGCAGGCAAGTGTCCCCAATTTACACAGTGCGGCAGGCAAGAGTCCCCATTTTATACAGTACGGCAGGCAAGAGTCCCCATTTTATACAGTACGGCAGGCAAGAGTCCCCATTTTATACAGTACGGCAGGCAAGTGTCCCCAATTTACACGGTACGGCAGGCAAGTGTTCCCAATTTACACGGTATGGCAGGCAATTGTTCCCAATTTACACAGCACACAGGCAAGTGTTCCCAATTTACACAGCACGCAGGCAAGTGTCCCCAGTTTACACAGTACGCAGGCAAGTGTCCCCAATTTACACAGTACTCAGGCAAGTGTCCCCAATTTACACAGTACGGCAGGCACGTGTCCCCAATTTACACAGTGCGGCAGGCAAGTGTCCTCAATTTACACAGTGCGGCAGGCAAGTGTCCCCAATTTACACAGTGCAGCAGTTAAGAGTCCCCATTTTACACAGTACGGCAGGCAAGAGTCCCCATTTTACACAGTACGGCAGGCAAGTGTCCCCAATTTACACAGCACGCAGGCAAGTGTCCCCAATTTACACAGTACACAGGCAAGTGTCCCCAATTTACACAGTACACAGGCAAGTGTCTCCAATTTACACAGTATGTAGGTAAGTGTCCCCATTTTACACATTGCGGCAGGCAAGAGTCCCCATTTTACACAGGACGGCAGACAATTGTCCCCATTTTACACAGTACGGCAGGCTAGTGTCCCCAATTTACACAGTACGGAAGGCAAGTGTCCCCAATTTACACAGTGCGGCAGGCAAGTGTCCCCAATTTACACAGTGCGGCAGGCCAGTGTCCCCAATTTACACAGTGCGGCAGGTAAGAGTCCCCATTTTACACAGTACAGTAGGCAGGAGTCCCAATTTTACACAGTACGGCAGGCAAGTGTCCCCAATTTACACAGTACGGCAGGCAAGTGTTCCAAATTTACACAGCACGCAGGCAAGTGTCCCCAGTGTATACAGTATGCAGACAAGTGTCCCCAGTTTACACAGTACGCAGGCAAGTGTCCCCAATTTACACAGTACTCAGGCAAGTGTCCCCAATTTACACAGTGCGGCAGGCACGTGTCCCCAATTTACACAGTACGGCAGGCAAGTGTCCCCAATTTACACAGTACTCAGGCAAGTGTCCCCAATTTACTCAGTGCGGCAGGCAAGTGTCCCCAATTTACACAGTATGGCAGGCAAGTGTCCCCATTTTACACAGTGCAGAAGGCAAGTGTCCCCAATTTACACAGTGCGGCAGGCAAGTGTCCCTAATTTACACAGTGAGGCAGGCAAGTGTCCCCAATTTACACAGTGCGGCAGGCAAGTGTCCCCAATTTACACAGTGCGGCAGGCAAGAGTCCCCATTTTACACAGTACGGCAGGCAAGAGTCCCCATTTTACACAGTACGGCAGGCAAGTGTCCCCAATTTACACAGCACGCAGGCAAGTGTCCCCAATTTACACAGCACGCAGGCAAGTGTCCCCAATTTACACAGTACACTGGCAAGTGTCCCCAATTTACACAGTACACAGGCAAGTGTCCCCAGTTTACACATTGCGGCAGGCAAGAGTCCCCATTTTACACATTGCGGCAGGCAAGAGTCCCCATTTTACACAGTGCGGCAGGCAAGTGTCCCCATTTTACACAGTACAGCAGGCAAGTGTCCCCAATTTACACAGTACGAAAGGCAAGTGTCCCCAATTTACACAGTACGGCAGGCAAGTGTCCCCAATTTACACAGTGCAGAAGGCAAGTGTCCCCAATTTACACAGTACACAGGCAAGTGTCTCCAATTTACACAATATGTAGGTAAGTGTCCCCATTTTACACATTGCGGCAGGCAAGAGTCCCCATTTTACACAGTACGGCAGACAAGTGTCCCCATTTTACACAGTACGGCACGCTAGTGTCCCCAATTTACACAGTACGGAAGGCAAGTGTCCCCAATTTACACAGTGCGGCAGGCAAGTGTCCCCAATTTACACAGTGCGGCAGGCCAGTGTCCCCAATTTACACATTGCGGCAGGTAAGAGTCCCCATTTTACACAGTACAGTAGGCAGGAGTCCCCATTTTACACAGTACGGCAGGCAAGTGTCCCCAATTTACACAGTATGGCAGGCAAGTGTTCCCAATTTACACAGCACGCAGGCAAGTGTCCCCAGTTTATACAGTATGCAGGCAAGTGTCCCCAATTTACACAGCACGCAGGCAAGTGTCCCCAGTGTATACAGTATGCAGACAAGTGTCCCCAGTTTACACAGTACGCAGGCAAGTGTCCCCAATTTACACAGTACTCAGGCAAGTGTCCCCAATTTACACAGTGCGGCAGGCACGTGTCCCCAATTTACACAGTACGGCAGGCAAGTGTCCCCAATTTACACAGTACTCAGGCAAGTGTCCCCAATTTACTCAGTGCGGCAGGCAAGTGTCCCCAATTTACACAGTATGGCAGGCAAGTGTCCCCAATTTACACAGTGCAGAAGGCAAGTGTCCCCAATTTACACAGTGTGGCAGGCAAGTGTCCCTAATTTACACAGTGCGGTAGGCAAGTGTCCCCAATTTACACAGTGCGGCAGGCAAGTGTCCCCAATTTACACAGTGCGGCAGGCAAGAGTCCCCATTTTACACAGTACGGCAGGCAAGAGTCCCCATTTTACACAGTACGGCAGGCAAGTGTCCCCAATTTACACAGCACGCAGGCAAGTGTCCCCAATTTACACAGCACGCAGGCAAGTGTCCCCAATTTACACAGTACACAGGCAAGTGTCCCCAATTTACACAGTACACAGGCAAGTGTCCCCAGTTTACACATTGCGGCAGGCAAGAGTCCCCATTTTACACATTGCGGCAGGCAAGAGTCCCCATTTTACACAGTGCGGCAGGCAAGTGTCCCCATTTTACACAGTACAGCAGGCAAGTGTCCCCAATTTACACAGTACGAAAGGCAAGTGTCCCCAATTTACACAGTACGGCAGGCAAGTGTCCCCAATTTACACAGTGCAGAAGGCAAGTGTCCCCAATTTACACAGTACACAGGCAAGTGTCTCCAATTTACACAGTATGTAGGTAAGTGTCCCCATTTTACACATTGCGGCAGGCAAGAGTCCCCATTTTACACAGTACGGCAGACAAGTGTCCCCATTTTACACAGTACGGCACGCTAGTGTCCCCAATTTACACAGTACGGAAGGCAAGTGTCCCCAATTTACACAGTGCGGCAGGCAAGTGTCCCCAATTTACACAGTGCGGCAGGCCAGTGTCCCCAATTTACACATTGCGGCAGGTAAGAGTCCCCATTTTACACAGTACAGTAGGCAGGAGCCCCCATTTTACACAGTACGGATGGCAAGTGTCCCCAATTTACACAGTACGGCAGGCAAGTGTTCCCAATTTACACAGCACGCAGGCAAGTGTCCCCAGTTTATACAGTATGCAGGCAAGTGTCCCCAATTTACACAGTACTCAGGCAAGTGTCCCCAATTTACACAGTGCGGCAGGCACGTGTCCCCAATTTACACAGTACGGCAGGCAAGTGTCCCTAATTTACACAGTACTCAGGCAAGTGTCCCCAATTTACTCAGTGCGGCAGGCAAGTGTCCCCAATTTACACAGTATGGTAGGCAAGTGTCCCCAATTTACTCAGTGCAGAAGGCAAATGTCCCCAATTTACACAGTGCGGAAGGCAAGTGTCCCCAATTTACACAGTGCGGCTGGCAAGTGTCCCCAATTTACACAGTGCGGCAGGCAAGTGTCCCCAATTTACACAGTGCGGCTGGCAAGTGTCCCCAATTTACACAGTGCGGCAGGCAAGTGTCCCCAATTTACACAGTGCGGCAGGCAAGTGTCCCCAGTTTACACATTGCGGCAGGCAAGAGTCCCCATTTTACACATTGCGGCAGGCAAGAGTCCCCATTTTACACAGTGCGGCAGGCAAGTGTCCCCATTTTACACAGTACAGCAGGCAAGTGTCCCCAATTTACACAGTACGAAAGGCAAGTGTCCCCAATTTACACAGTACGGCAGGCAAGTGTCCCCAATTTACACAGTGCAGAAGGCAAGTGTCCCCAATTTACACAGTACACAGGCAAGTGTCTCCAATTTACACAGTATGTAGGTAAGTGTCCCCATTTTACACATTGCGGCAGGCAAGAGTCCCCATTTTACACAGTACGGCAGACAAGTGTCCCCATTTTACACAGTACGGCACGCTAGTGTCCCCAATTTACACAGTACGGAAGGCAAGTGTCCCCAATTTACACAGTGCGGCAGGCAAGTGTCCCCAATTTACACAGTGCGGCAGGCCAGTGTCCCCAATTTACACATTGCGGCAGGTAAGAGTCCCCATTTTACACAGTACAGTAGGCAGGAGTCCCCATTTTACACAGTACGGCAGGCAAGTGTCCCCAATTTACACAGTACGGCAGGCAAGTGTTCCCAATTTATACAGCACGCAGGCAAGTGTCCCCAGTTTATACAGTATGCAGGCAAGTGTCCCCAATTTACACAGTACTCAGGCAAGTGTCCCCAATTTACACAGTGCGGCAGGCACGTGTCCCCAATTTACACAGTACGGCAGGCAAGTGTCCCCAATTTACACAGTACTCAGGCAAGTGTCCCCAATTTACTCAGTGCGGCAGGCAAGTGTCCCCAATTTACACAGTATGGCAGGCAAGTGTCCCCAATTTACACAGTGCAGAAGGCAAATGTCCCCAATTTACACAGTGCGGCAGGCAAGTGTCCCCAATTTACACAGTGCGGCAGGCAAGTGTCCCCAATTTACACAGTGCGGCAGGCAAGTGTCCCCAATTTACACAGTGCAGCAGGCAAGTGTCCCCAATTTACACAGTGCGGCAGGTAAGAGTCCCCATTTTATACAGTACGGCAGGCAAGAGTCCCCATTTTACACAGTACGACAGACAAGTGTCCCCAATTTACACAGCTCGCAGGCAAGTGTCCCCAATTTACACAGTACGCAGGCAAGTGTCCCCAATTTACACAGTACGCAGGCAAGAGTCCCCATTTTACACAGTACGCAGGCAAGTGTCCCCAATTTACACAGTACTGCAGGCAAGTGTCCCCATTTTACACAGTACGGCAGGCAAGTGTCCCCAATTTACACAGTACGGAAGGCAAGTGTCCCCAATTTACACAGTGCGGCAGGCAAGTGTCCCCAATTTACACAGTGCGGCAGGCAAGAGTCCCCATTTTATACAGTACGGCAGGCAAGAGTCCCCATTTTATACAGTACGGCAGGCAAGTGTCCCCAATTTACACAGTACGGCAGGCAAGTGTTCCCAATTTACACGGTATGGCAGGCAAGTGTTCCCAATTTACACAGCACGCAGGTAAGTGTTCCCAATTTACACAGCAGGCAGGCAAGTGTCCCCAGTTTACACAGTACGGCAGGCAAGTGTCCCCAATTTACACAGTACTCAGGCAAGTGTCCCCAATTTACACAGTACGGCAGGCACGTGTCCCCAATTTACACAGTGCGGCAGGCAAGTGTCCTCAATTTACACAGTGCGGCAGGCAAGTGTCCCCAATTTACACAGTGCAGCAGGTAAGAGTCCCCATTTTACACAGTACGGCAGGCAAGAGTCCCCATTTCACACATTACGGCAGGCAAGTGTCCCCAATTTACACAGCACGGCAGACAAGTGTCCCCAATTTACACAGTACGGAAGGCAAGTGTCCCCAATTTACACAGTGCGGCAGGCAAGTGTCCCCAATTTACACAGTGCGGCAGGCAAGTGTCCCCAATTTACACAGTGCGGAAGGCAAGTGTCCCCAATTTACACAGTGCGGCAGGCAAGAGTCCCCATTTTATACAGTACGGCAGGCAAGAGTCCCCATTTTATACAGTACGGCAGGCAAGTGTCCCCAATTTACACGGTACGGCAGGCAAGTGTTCCCAATTTACACGGTATGGCAGGCAAGTGTTCCCAATTTACACAGCACGCAGGTAAGTGTTCCCAATTTACACAGCACGCAGGCAAGTGTCCCCAGTTTACACAGTACGGCAGGCAAGTGTCCCCAATTTAAACAGTACTCAGGCAAGTGTCCCCAATTTACACAGTACGGCAGGCACGTGTCCCCAATTTACACAGTGCGGCAGGCAAGTGTCCTCAATTTACACAGTGCGGCAGGCAAGTGTCCCCAATTTACACAGTGCAGCAGGTAAGAGTCCCCATTTTACACAGTACGGCAGGCAAGAGTCCCCATTTTACACAGTACGGCAGGCAAGTGTCCCCAATTTACACAGTGCAGAAGGCAAATGTCCCCAATTTACACAGTGCGGCAGGCAAGTGTCCCCAATTTACACAGTGCGGCAGGCAAGTGTCCCCAATTTACACAGTGCGGCAGGCAAGTGTCCCCAATTTACACAGTGCAGCAGGCAAGTGTCCCCAATTTACACAGTGCGGAAGGTAAGAGTCCCCATTTTATACAGTACGGCAGGCAAGAGTCCCCATTTTACACAGTACGGCAGGCAAGTGTCCCCAATTTACACAGCTCGCAGGCAAGTGTCCCCAATTTACACAGTACGCAGGCAAGTGTCCCCAATTTACACAGTACGCAGGCAAGAGTCCCCATTTTACACAGTACGCAGGCAAGTGTCCCCAATTTACACAGTACTGCAGGCAAGTGTCCCCATTTTACACAGTACGGCAGGAAAGTGTCCCCAATTTACACAGTACGGCAGGCAAGTGTCCCCAATTTACACAGCGCGGCAGGCAAGTGTCCCCAATTTACACAGTGCGGAAGGCAAGAGTCCCTATTTTACACAATACGGCAGGCAAGTGTCCCCAATTTACACAGTACGGAAGGCAAGAGTCCCCATTTTACACAGTACGCAGGCAAGTGTCCCCAATTTACACAGTGCAGCAGGCAAGTGTCCCCAATTTACACAGTGCGGCAGGAAAAAGTCCCTATTTTACACAGTACGGCAGGCAAGTGTCCCCAATTTACACAGTGCGGCAGGCAAGTGTCCCCAATTTACACAGTGCGGAAGGAAAAAGTCCCTAGTTTATACAGTACGGCAGGCAAGAGTCCCCATTTTACACAATACGACAGGCAAGTGTCCCCAATTTACACAGTACGGAAGGCAAGTGTCCCCAATTTACACAGTGCGGAAGGCAAGTGTCCCCAATTTACACAGTGCGGCAGGCAAGTGTCCCCAATTTACACAGTGCGGCAGGCAAGTGTCCCCAATTTACACAGTGCGGCAGGCAAGAGTCCCCATTTTATACAGTACGGCAGGCAAGAGTCCCCATTTTATACAGTACGGCAGGCAAGAGTCCCCATTTTATACAGTACGGCAGGCAAGTGTCCCCAATTTACACGGTACGGCAGGCAAGTGTTCCCAATTTACACGGTATGGCAGGCAATTGTTCCCAATTTACACAGCACACAGGCAAGTGTTCCCAATTTATACAGCACGCAGGCAAGTGTCCCCAGTTTACACAGTACGCAGGCAAGTGTCCCCAATTTACACAGTACTCAGGCAAGTGTCCCCAATTTACACAGTACGGCAGGCACGTGTCCCCAATTTACACAGTGCGGCAGGCAAGTGTCCTCAATTTACACAGTGCGGCAGGCAAGTGTCCCCAATTTACACAGTGCAGCAGTTAAGAGTCCCCATTTTACACAGTACGGCAGGCAAGAGTCCCCATTTTACACAGTACGGCAGGCAAGTGTCCCCAATTTACACAGCACGCAGGCAAGTGTCCCCAATTTACACAGTACACAGGCAAGTGTCCCCAATTTACACAGTACACAGGCAAGTGTCTCCAATTTACACAGTATGTAGGTAAGTGTCCCCATTTTACACATTGCGGCAGGCAAGAGTCCCCATTTTACACAGGACGGCAGACAATTGTCCCCATTTTACACAGTACGGCAGGCTAGTGTCCCCAATTTACACAGTACGGAAGGCAAGTGTCCCCAATTTACACAGTGCGGCAGGCAAGTGTCCCCAATTTACACAGTGCGGCAGGCCAGTGTCCCCAATTTACACAGTGCGGCAGGTAAGAGTCCCCATTTTACACAGTACAGTAGGCAGGAGTCCCAATTTTACACAGTACGGCAGGCAAGTGTCCCCAATTTACACAGTACGGCAGGCAAGTGTTCCAAATTTACACAGCACGCAGGCAAGTGTCCCCAGTGTATACAGTATGCAGACAAGTGTCCCCAGTTTACACAGTACGCAGGCAAGTGTCCCCAATTTACACAGTACTCAGGCAAGTGTCCCCAATTTACACAGTGCGGCAGGCACGTGTCCCCAATTTACACAGTACGGCAGGCAAGTGTCCCCAATTTACACAGTACTCAGGCAAGTGTCCCCAATTTACTCAGTGCGGCAGGCAAGTGTCCCCAATTTACACAGTATGGCAGGCAAGTGTCCCCATTTTACACAGTGCAGAAGGCAAGTGTCCCCAATTTACACAGTGCGGCAGGCAAGTGTCCCTAATTTACACAGTGCGGCAGGCAAGTGTCCCCAATTTACACAGTGCGGCAGGCAAGTGTCCCCAATTTACACAGTGCGGCAGGCAAGAGTCCCCATTTTACACAGTACGGCAGGCAAGAGTCCCCATTTTACACAGTACGGCAGGCAAGTGTCCCCAATTTACACAGCACGCAGGCAAGTGTCCCCAATTTACACAGCACGCAGGCAAGTGTCCCCAATTTACACAGTACACTGGCAAGTGTCCCCAATTTACACAGTACACAGGCAAGTGTCCCCAGTTTACACATTGCGGCAGGCAAGAGTCCCCATTTTACACATTGCGGCAGGCAAGAGTCCCCATTTTACACAGTGCGGCAGGCAAGTGTCCCCATTTTACACAGTACAGCAGGCAAGTGTCCCCAATTTACACAGTACGAAAGGCAAGTGTCCCCAATTTACACAGTACGGCAGGCAAGTGTCCCCAATTTACACAGTGCAGAAGGCAAGTGTCCCCAATTTACACAGTACACAGGCAAGTGTCTCCAATTTACACAATATGTAGGTAAGTGTCCCCATTTTACACATTGCGGCAGGCAAGAGTCCCCATTTTACACAGTACGGCAGACAAGTGTCCCCATTTTACACAGTACGGCACGCTAGTGTCCCCAATTTACACAGTACGGAAGGCAAGTGTCCCCAATTTACACAGTGCGGCAGGCAAGTGTCCCCAATTTACACAGTGCGGCAGGCCAGTGTCCCCAATTTACACATTGCGGCAGGTAAGAGTCCCCATTTTACACAGTACAGTAGGCAGGAGTCCCCATTTTACACAGTACGGCAGGCAAGTGTCCCCAATTTACACAGTATGGCAGGCAAGTGTTCCCAATTTACACAGCACGCAGGCAAGTGTCCCCAGTTTATACAGTATGCAGGCAAGTGTCCCCAATTTACACAGCACGCAGGCAAGTGTCCCCAGTGTATACAGTATGCAGACAAGTGTCCCCAGTTTACACAGTACGCAGGCAAGTGTCCCCAATTTACACAGTACTCAGGCAAGTGTCCCCAATTTACACAGTGCGGCAGGCACGTGTCCCCAATTTACACAGTACGGCAGGCAAGTGTCCCCAATTTACACAGTACTCAGGCAAGTGTCCCCAATTTACTCAGTGCGGCAGGCAAGTGTCCCCAATTTACACAGTATGGCAGGCAAGTGTCCCCAATTTACACAGTGCAGAAGGCAAGTGTCCCCAATTTACACAGTGTGGCAGGCAAGTGTCCCTAATTTACACAGTGCGGTAGGCAAGTGTCCCCAATTTACACAGTGCGGCAGGCAAGTGTCCCCAATTTACACAGTGCGGCAGGCAAGAGTCCCCATTTTACACAGTACGGCAGGCAAGAGTCCCCATTTTACACAGTACGGCAGGCAAGTGTCCCCAATTTACACAGCACGCAGGCAAGTGTCCCCAATTTACACAGCACGCAGGCAAGTGTCCCCAATTTACACAGTACACAGGCAAGTGTCCCCAATTTACACAGTACACAGGCAAGTGTCCCCAGTTTACACATTGCGGCAGGCAAGAGTCCCCATTTTACACATTGCGGCAGGCAAGAGTCCCCATTTTACACAGTGCGGCAGGCAAGTGTCCCCATTTTACACAGTACAGCAGGCAAGTGTCCCCAATTTACACAGTACGAAAGGCAAGTGTCCCCAATTTACACAGTACGGCAGGCAAGTGTCCCCAATTTACACAGTGCAGAAGGCAAGTGTCCCCAATTTACACAGTACACAGGCAAGTGTCTCCAATTTACACAGTATGTAGGTAAGTGTCCCCATTTTACACATTGCGGCAGGCAAGAGTCCCCATTTTACACAGTACGGCAGACAAGTGTCCCCATTTTACACAGTACGGCACGCTAGTGTCCCCAATTTACACAGTACGGAAGGCAAGTGTCCCCAATTTACACAGTGCGGCAGGCAAGTGTCCCCAATTTACACAGTGCGGCAGGCCAGTGTCCCCAATTTACACATTGCGGCAGGTAAGAGTCCCCATTTTACACAGTACAGTAGGCAGGAGCCCCCATTTTACACAGTACGGATGGCAAGTGTCCCCAATTTACACAGTACGGCAGGCAAGTGTTCCCAATTTACACAGCACGCAGGCAAGTGTCCCCAGTTTATACAGTATGCAGGCAAGTGTCCCCAATTTACACAGTACTCAGGCAAGTGTCCCCAATTTACACAGTGCGGCAGGCACGTGTCCCCAATTTACACAGTACGGCAGGCAAGTGTCCCTAATTTACACAGTACTCAGGCAAGTGTCCCCAATTTACTCAGTGCGGCAGGCAAGTGTCCCCAATTTACACAGTATGGTAGGCAAGTGTCCCCAATATACACAGTGCAGAAGGCAAATGTCCCCAATTTACACAGTGCGGAAGGCAAGTGTCCCCAATTTACACAGTGCGGCTGGCAAGTGTCCCCAATTTACACAGTGCGGCAGGCAAGTGTCCCCAATTTACACAGTGCAGCAGGCAAGTGTCCCCAATTTACACAGTGCGGCAGGTAAGAGTCCCCATTTTATACAGTACGGCAGGCAAGAGTCCCCATTTTACACAGTACGGCAGGCAAGTGTCCCCAATTTACACAGCTCGCAGGCAAGTGTCCCCAATTTACACAGTACGCAGGCAAGTGTCCCCAATTTACACAGTACGCAGGCAAGAGTCCCCATTTTACACAGTACGCAGGCAAGTGTCCCCAATTTACACAGTACTGCAGGCAAGTGTCCCCATTTTACACAGTACGGCAGGCAAGTGTCCCCAATTTACACAGTACGGCAGGCAAGTGTCCCCAATTTACACAGCGCGGCAGGCAAGTGTCCCCAATTTACACAGTGCGGAAGGCAAGAGTCCCTATTTTACACAGTACGGCAGGCAAGAGTCCCCATTTTACACAATACGGCAGGCAAGTGTCCCCAATTTACACAGTACGGAAGGCAAGAGTCCCCATTTTACACAGTACGCAGGCAAGTGTCCCCAATTTACACAGTGCAGCAGGCAAGTGTCCCCAATTTACACAGTGCGGCAGGAAAAAGTCCCTATTTTACACAGTACGGCAGGCAAGTGTCCCCATTTTACACAGTACGGCACGCTAGTGTCCCCAATTTACACAGTGCGGCAGGCAAGTGTCCCCAATTTACACAGTGCGGCAGGCCAGTGTCCCCAATTTACACATTGCGGCAGGTAAGAGTCCCCATTTTACACAGTACAGTAGGCAGGAGTCCCCATTTTACACAGTACGGATGGCAAGTGTCCCCAATTTACACAGTACGGCAGGCAAGTGTTCCCAATTTACACAGCACGCAGGCAAGTGTCCCCAGTTTATACAGTATGCAGGCAAGTGTCCCCAATTTACACAGTACTCAGGCAAGTGTCCCCAATTTACACAGTGCGGCAGGCACGTGTCCCCAATTTACACAGTACGGCAGGCAAGTGTCCCCAATTTACACAGTACTCAGGCAAGTGTCCCCAATTTACTCAGTGCGGCAGGCAAGTGTCCCCAATTTACACAGTATGGTAGGCAAGTGTCCCCAATTTACACAGTGCAGAAGGCAAATGTCCCCAATTTACACAGTGCGGAAGGCAAGTGTCCCCAATTTACACAGTGCGGCTGGCAAGTGTCCCCAATTTACACAGTGCGGCAGGCAAGTGTCCCCAATTTACACAGTGCAGCAGGCAAGTGTCCCCAATTTACACAGTGCGGCAGGTAAGAGTCCCCATTTTATACAGTACGGCAGGCAAGAGTCCCCATTTTACACAGTACGGCAGGCAAGTGTCCCCAATTTACACAGCTCGCAGGCAAGTGTCCCCAATTTACACAGTACGCAGGCAAGTGTCCCCAATTTACATAGTACGCAGGCAAGAGTCCCCATTTTACACAGTACGCAGGCAAGTGTCCCCAATTTACACAGTACTGCAGGCAAGTGTCCCCATTTTACACAGTACGGCAGGCAAGTGTCCCCAATTTACACAGTACGGCAGGCAAGTGTCCCCAATTTACACAGCGCGGCAGGCAAGTGTCCCCAATTTACACAGTGCGGAAGGCAAGAGTCCCTATTTTACACAGTACGGCAGGCAAGAGTCCCCATTTTACACAATACGGCAGGCAAGTGTCCCCAATTTACACAGTACGGAAGGCAAGAGTCCCCATTTTACACAGTACGCAGGCAAGTGTCCCCAATTTACACAGTGCAGCAGGCAAGTGTCCCCAATTTACACAGTGCGGCAGGAAAAAGTCCCTATTTTACACAGTGCGGCAGGCAAGTGTCCCCAATTTACTCAGTGCGGCAGGCAAGTGTCCCCAATTTACACAGTATGGCAGGCAAGTGTCCCCAATTTACACAGTGCAGAAGGCAAGTGTCCCCAATTTACACAGTGCGGCAGGCAAGTGTCCCTAATTTACACAGTGCAGCAGGCAAGTGTCCCCAATTTACACAGTGCGGCAGGCAAGTGTCCCCAATTTACACAGTGCGGCAGGCAAGAGTCCCCATTTTACACAGTACGGCAGGCAAGAGTCCCCATTTTACACAGTACGGCAGGCAAGTGTCCCCAATTTACACAGCACGCAGGCAAGTGTCCCCAATTTACACAGCACGCAGGCAAGTGTCCCCAATTTACACAGTACACTGGCAAGTGTCCCCAATTTACACAGTACACAGGCAAGTGTCCCCAGTTTACACATTGCGGCAGGCAAGAGTCCCCATTTTACACATTGCGGCAGGCAAGAGTCCCCATTTTACACAGTGCGGCAGGCAAGTGTCCCCATTTTACACAGTACAGCAGGCAAGTGTCCCCAATTTACACAGTACGAAAGGCAAGTGTCCCCAATTTACACAGTACGGCAGGCAAGTGTCCCCAATTTACACAGTGCAGAAGGCAAGTGTCCCCAATTTACACAGTACACAGGCAAGTGTCTCCAATTTACACAGTATGTAGGTAAGTGTCCCCATTTTACACATTGCGGCAGGCAAGAGTCCCCATTTTACACAGTACGGCAGACAAGTGTCCCCATTTTACACAGTACGGCACGCTAGTGTCCCCAATTTACACAGTACGGAAGGCAAGTGTCCCCAATTTACACAGTGCGGCAGGCAAGTGTCCCCAATTTACACAGTGCGGCAGGCCAGTGTCCCCAATTTACACATTGCGGCAGGTAAGAGTCCCCATTTTACACAGTACAGTAGGCAGGAGTCCCCATTTTACACAGTACGGCAGGCAAGTGTCCCCAATTTACACAGTATGGCAGGCAAGTGTTCCCAATTTACACAGCACGCAGGCAAGTGTCCCCAGTTTATACAGTATGCAGGCAAGTGTCCCCAATTTACACAGTACTCAGGCAAGTGTCCCCAATTTACACAGTGCGGCAGGCACGTGTCCCCAATTTACACAGTACGGCAGGCAAGTGTCCCCAATTTACACAGTACTCAGGCAAGTGTCCCCAATTTACACAGTGCGGCAGGCACGTGTCCCCAATTTACACAGTGCAGAAGGCAAGTGTCCCCAATTTACACAGTGCGGCAGGCAAGTGTCCCTAATTTACACAGTGCGGTAGGCAAGTGTCCCCAATTTACACAGTGCGGCAGGCAAGTGTCCCCAATTTACACAGTGCGGCAGACAAGAGTCCCCATTTTACACAGTACGGCAGGCAAGAGTCCCCATTTTACACAGTACGGCAGGCAAGTGTCCCCAATTTACACAGCACGCAGGCAAGTGTCCCCAATTTACACAGCACGCAGGCAAGTGTCCCCAATTTACACAGTACACAGGCAAGTGTCCCCAATTTACACAGTACACAGGCAAGTGTCCCCAGTTTACACATTGCGGCAGGCAAGAGTCCCCATTTTACACATTGCGGCAGGCAAGAGTCCCCATTTTACACAGTGCGGCAGGCAAGTGTCCCCATTTTACACAGTACAGCAGGCAAGTGTCCCCAATTTACACAGTACGAAAGGCAAGTGTCCCCAATTTACACAGTACGGCAGGCAAGTGTCCCCAATTTACACAGTGCAGAAGGCAAGTGTCCCCAATTTACACAGTACACAGGCAAGTGTCTCCAATTTACACAGTATGTAGGTAAGTGTCCCCATTTTACACATTGCGGCAGGCAAGAGTCCCCATTTTACACAGTACGGCAGACAAGTGTCCCCATTTTACACAGTACGGCACGCTAGTGTCCCCAATTTACACAGTACGGAAGGCAAGTGTCCCCAATTTACACAGTGCGGCAGGCAAGTGTCCCCAATTTACACAGTGCGGCAGGCCAGTGTCCCCAATTTACACATTGCGGCAGGTAAGAGTCCCCATTTTACACAGTACAGTAGGCAGGAGTCCCCATTTTACACAGTACGGCAGGCAAGTGTCCCCAATTTACACAGTACGGCAGGCAAGTGTTCCCAATTTACACAGCACGCAGGCAAGTGTCCCCAGTTTATACAGTATGCAGGCAAGTGTCCCCAATTTACACAGTACTCAGGCAAGTGTCCCCAATTTACACAGTGCGGCAGGCACGTGTCCCCAATTTACACAGTACGGCAGGCAAGTGTCCCCAATTTACACAGTACTCAGGCAAGTGTCCCCAATTTACTCAGTGCGGCAGGCAAGTGTCCCCAATTTACACAGTATGGTAGGCAAGTGTCCCCAATATACACAGTGCAGAAGGCAAATGTCCCCAATTTACACAGTGCGGAAGGCAAGTATCCCCAATTTACACAGTGCGGCTGGCAAGTGTCCCCAATTTACACAGTGCGGCAGGCAAGTGTCCCCAATTTACACAGTGCAGCAGGCAAGTGTCCCCAATTTACACAGTGCGGCAGGTAAGAGTCCCCATTTTATACAGTACGGCAGGCAAGAGTCCCCATTTTACACAGTACGGCAGGCAAGTGTCCCCAATTTACACAGCTCGCAGGCAAGTGTCCCCAATTTACACAGTACGCAGGCAAGTGTCCCCAATTTACACAGTACGCAGGCAAGAGTCCCCATTTTACACAGTACGCAGGCAAGTGTCCCCAATTTACACAGTACTGCAGGCAAGTGTCCCCATTTTACACAGTACGGCAGGCAAGTGTCCCCAATTTACACAGTACGGCAGGCAAGTGTCCCCAATTTACACAGCGCGGCAGGCAAGTGTCCCCAATTTACACAGTGCGGAAGGCAAGAGTCCCTATTTTACACAGTACGGCAGGCAAGAGTCCCCATTTTACACAATACGGCAGGCAAGTGTCCCCAATTTACACAGTACGGAAGGCAAGAGTCCCCATTTTACACAGTACGCAGGCAAGTGTCCCCAATTTACACAGTGCAGCAGGCAAGTGTCCCCAATTTACACAGTGCGGCAGGAAAAAGTCCCTATTTTACACAGTACGGCAGGCAAGTGTCCCCATTTTACACAGTACGGCACGCTAGTGTCCCCAATTTACACAGTGCGGCAGGCAAGTGTCCCCAATTTACACAGTGCGGCAGGCCAGTGTCCCCAATTTACACATTGCGGCAGGTAAGAGTCCCCATTTTACACAGTACAGTAGGCAGGAGTCCCCATTTTACACAGTACGGATGGCAAGTGTCCCCAATTTACACAGTACGGCAGGCAAGTGTTCCCAATTTACACAGCACGCAGGCAAGTGTCCCCAGTTTATACAGTATGCAGGCAAGTGTCCCCAATTTACACAGTACTCAGGCAAGTGTCCCCAATTTACACAGTGCGGCAGGCACGTGTCCCCAATTTACACAGTACGGCAGGCAAGTGTCCCCAATTTACACAGTACTCAGGCAAGTGTCCCCAATTTACTCAGTGCGGCAGGCAAGTGTCCCCAATTTACACAGTATGGTAGGCAAGTGTCCCCAATTTACACAGTGCAGAAGGCAAATGTCCCCAATTTACACAGTGCGGAAGGCAAGTGTCCCCAATTTACACAGTGCGGCTGGCAAGTGTCCCCAATTTACACAGTGCGGCAGGCAAGTGTCCCCAATTTACACAGTGCAGCAGGCAAGTGTCCCCAATTTACACAGTGCGGCAGGTAAGAGTCCCCATTTTATACAGTACGGCAGGCAAGAGTCCCCATTTTACACAGTACGGCAGGCAAGTGTCCCCAATTTACACAGCTCGCAGGCAAGTGTCCCCAATTTACACAGTACGCAGGCAAGTGTCCCCAATTTACACAGTACGCAGGCAAGAGTCCCCATTTTACACAGTACGCAGGCAAGTGTCCCCAATTTACACAGTACTGCAGGCAAGTGTCCCCATTTTACACAGTACGGCAGGCAAGTGTCCCCAATTTACACAGTACGGCAGGCAAGTGTCCCCAATTTACACAGCGCGGCAGGCAAGTGTCCCCAATTTACACAGTGCGGAAGGCAAGAGTCCCTATTTTACACAGTACGGCAGGCAAGAGTCCCCATTTTACACAATACGGCAGGCAAGTGTCCCCAATTTACACAGTACGGAAGGCAAGAGTCCCCATTTTACACAGTACGCAGGCAAGTGTCCCCAATTTACACAGTGCAGCAGGCAAGTGTCCCCAATTTACACAGTGCGGCAGGAAAAGTCCCTATTTTACACAGTGCGGCAGGCAAGTGTCCCCAATTTACACAGTGCGGCAGGAAAAAGTCCCCAGTTTACACAGTACGGCAGGCAAGAGTCCCCATTTTACACAATACGGCAGGCAAGTGTCCCCAATTTACACAGTGCGGCAGGCAAGTGTCCCCAATTTACACAGTGCGGCAGGCAAGTTTCCCCAATTTACAAAGTGCGGCAGGCAAGTTTCCCCAATTTACACAGTGCGGCAGGCAAGTGTCCCCAATTTACACAGTGCGGAAGGAAAAAGTCCCTAGTTTACACAGTACGGCAGGCAAGAGTCCCCATTTTACACAATACGGCAGGCAAGTGTCCCCAATTTACACAGTGCGGCAGGCAAGTGTCCCCAATTTACACAGTGCGGCAGGAAAAAGTCCCTAGTTTACACAGTACGGCAGGCAAGAGTCCCCATTTTACACAATACGGCAGGCAAGTGTCCCCAATTTACACAGTACGGAAGGCAAGTGTCCCCAATTTACACAGTGCGGCAGGCAAGTGTCCCCAATTTACACAGTGCGGCAGGCAAGTGTCCCCAATTTACACAGTGCGGCAGGCAAGAGTCCCCATTTTATACAGTACTGCAGGCAAGAGTCCCCATTTTATACAGTACGGCAGGCAAGAGTCCCCATTTTATACAGTACGGCAGGCAAGTGTCCCCAATTTACACGGTACGGCAGGCAAGTGTTCCCAATTTACACGGTATGGCAGGCAATTGTTCCCAATTTACACAGCACGCAGGCAAGTGTTCCCAATTTATACAGCACGCAGGCAAGTGTCCCCAGTTTACACAGTACGCAGGCAAGTGTCCCCAATTTACACAGTACTCAGGCAAGTGTCCCCAATTTACACAGTACGGCAGGCACGTGTCCCCAATTTACACAGTGCGGCAGGCAAGTGTCCTCAATTTACACAGTGCGGCAGGCAAGTGTCTCCAATTTACACAGTGCAGCAGGTAAGAGTCCCCATTTTACACAGTACGGCAGGCAAGAGTCCCCATTTTACACAGTACGGCAGGCAAGTGTCCCCAATTTACACAGCACGCAGGCAAGTGTCCCCAATTTACACAGTTTGTAGGCAAGTGTCCCCAATTTACACAGTACACAGGCAAGTGTCTCCAATTTACACAGTATGTAGGTAAGTGTCCCCATTTTACACATTGCGGCAGGCAAGAGTCCCCATTTTACACAGTTCGGCAGACAATTGTCCCCATTTTACACAGTACGGCAGGCTAGTGTCCCCAATTAACACAGTACGGAAGGCAAGTGTCCCCAATTTACACAGTGCGGAAGGCAAGTGTCCCCAATTTACACAGTGCGGCAGGCCAGTGTCCCCAATTTACACAGTGCGGCAGGTAAGAGTCCCCATTTTACACAGTACAGTAGGCAGGAGTCCCCATTTTACACAGTACGGCAGGCAAGTGTCCCCAATTTACACAGTACGGCAGGCAAGTGTTCCAAATTTACACAGCACGCAGGCAAGTGTCCCCAGTTTATACAGTATGCAGGCTAGTGTCCCCAGTTTACACAGTACGCAGGCAAGTGTCCCCAATTTACACAGTACTCAGGCAAGTGTCCCCAATTTACACAGTGCGGCAGGCACGTGTCCCCAATTTACACAGTACGGCAGGCAAGTGTCCCCAATTTACACAGTACTCAGGCAAGTGTCCCCAATTTACTCAGTGCGGCAGGCAAGTGTCCCCAATTTACACAGTATGGCAGGCAAGTGTCCCCAATTTACACAGTGCAGAAGGCAAGTGTCCCCAATTTACACAGTGCGGCAGGCAAGTGTCCCTAATTTACACAGTGCGGCAGGCAAGTGTCCCCAATTTACACAGTGCGGCAGGCAAGTGTCCCCAATTTACACAGTGCGGCAGGCAAGAGTCCCCATTTTACACAGTACGGCAGGCAAGAGTCCCCATTTTACACAGTACGGCAGGCAAGTGTCCCCAATTTACACAGCACGCAGGCAAGTATCCCCAATTTACACAGCACGCAGGCAAGTGTCCCCAATTTACACAGTACACAGGCAAGTGTCCCCAATTTACACAGTACACAGGCAAGTGTCCCCAGTTTACACATTGCGGCAGGCAAGAGTCCCCATTTTACACATTGCGGCAGGCAAGAGTCCCCATTTTACACAGTGCGGAAGGCAAGTGTCCCCATTTTACACAGTACAGAAGGCAAGTGTCCCCAATTTACACAGTACGAAAGGCAAGTGTCCCCAATTTACACAGTACGGCAGGCAAGTGTCCCCAATTTACACAGTGCAGAAGGCAAGTGTCCCCAATTTACACAGTGCGGCAGGCAAGTGTCACTAGTTTACACAGTGCGGAAGGCAAGTGTCCCCATTTTACACAGTGCGGCAGGCAAGTGTCCCCAACTTACACAGTGCGGCAGGCAGGAGTCCCCATTTTACACAGTACGGCAGGCAAGAGTCCCCATTTTACACAGTACGGCAGGCAAGTGTCACCAATTTACACAGCACGCAGGCAAGTGTCCCCAATTTACACAGTACGCAGGCAAGTATCCCCAATTTACACAGTACGCAGGCAAGTGTCCCCAGTTTACACATTGCGGCAGGCAAGAGTCCCCATTTTACACAGTGCGGCAGGCAAGTGTCCCCATTTTACACAGTACGGAAGGCAAGTGTCCCCAATTTACACAATACGGAAGGCAAGCGTCCCCAATTTACATAGTGCAGAAGGCAAGTGTCTCCAATTTACACAGTGCGGCAGGCAAGTGTCCCCAATTTACACAGTGCAGCAGGCAAGAGTCCCCATTTTACACAGTACGGCAGGCGAGAGTCCCCAATTTTACACATTACGGCAGGCACGTGTCCACATTTTACACATTGCGGCAGGCAAGAGTCCCCATTTTACACATCACGGCAGGCAAGAGTCCCCAATTTACACAGTACGCAGGCAAGAGTCCCCAGTTTACACATTGCGGCAGGCAAGAGTCCCCATTTTACACAGTGCGGCAGGCAAGTGTCCCCATTTTGCACAGTACTCAGGCAAGTGTCCCCAATTTACTCAGTGCGGCAGGCAAGTGTCCCCAATTTACACAGTATGGTAGGCAAGTGTCCCCAATATACACAGTGCAGAAGGCAAATGTCCCCAATTTACACAGTGCGGAAGGCAAGTATCCCCAATTTACACAGTGCGGCTGGCAAGTGTCCCCAATTTACACAGTGCGGCAGGCAAGTGTCCCCAATTTACACAGTGCAGCAGGCAAGTGTCCCCAATTTACACAGTGCGGCAGGTAAGAGTCCCCATTTTATACAGTACGGCAGGCAAGAGTCCCCATTTTACACAGTACGGCAGGCAAGTGTCCCCAATTTACACAGCTCGCAGGCAAGTGTCCCCAATTTACACAGTACGCAGGCAAGTGTCCCCAATTTACACAGTACGCAGGCAAGAGTCCCCATTTTACACAGTACGCAGGCAAGTGTCCCCAATTTACACAGTACTGCAGGCAAGTGTCCCCATTTTACACAGTACGGCAGGCAAGTGTCCCCAATTTACACAGTACGGCAGGCAAGTGTCCCCAATTTACACAGCGCGGCAGGCAAGTGTCCCCAATTTACACAGTGCGGAAGGCAAGAGTCCCTATTTTACACAGTACGGCAGGCAAGAGTCCCCATTTTACACAATACGGCAGGCAAGTGTCCCCAATTTACACAGTACGGAAGGCAAGAGTCCCCATTTTACACAGTACGCAGGCAAGTGTCCCCAATTTACACAGTGCAGCAGGCAAGTGTCCCCAATTTACACAGTGCGGCAGGAAAAAGTCCCTATTTTACACAGTACGGCAGGCAAGTGTCCCCATTTTACACAGTACGGCACGCTAGTGTCCCCAATTTACACAGTGCGGCAGGCAAGTGTCCCCAATTTACACAGTGCGGCAGGCCAGTGTCCCCAATTTACACATTGCGGCAGGTAAGAGTCCCCATTTTACACAGTACAGTAGGCAGGAGTCCCCATTTTACACAGTACGGATGGCAAGTGTCCCCAATTTACACAGTACGGCAGGCAAGTGTTCCCAATTTACACAGCACGCAGGCAAGTGTCCCCAGTTTATACAGTATGCAGGCAAGTGTCCCCAATTTACACAGTACTCAGGCAAGTGTCCCCAATTTACACAGTGCGGCAGGCACGTGTCCCCAATTTACACAGTACGGCAGGCAAGTGTCCCCAATTTACACAGTACTCAGGCAAGTGTCCCCAATTTACTCAGTGCGGCAGGCAAGTGTCCCCAATTTACACAGTATGGTAGGCAAGTGTCCCCAATTTACACAGTGCAGAAGGCAAATGTCCCCAATTTACACAGTGCGGAAGGCAAGTGTCCCCAATTTACACAGTGCGGCTGGCAAGTGTCCCCAATTTACACAGTGCGGCAGGCAAGTGTCCCCAATTTACACAGTGCAGCAGGCAAGTGTCCCCAATTTACACAGTACGGCAGGTAAGAGTCCCCATTTTATACAGTACGGCAGGCAAGAGTCCCCATTTTACACAGTACGGCAGGCAAGTGTCCCCAATTTACACAGCTCGCAGGCAAGTGTCCCCAATTTACACAGTACGCAGGCAAGTGTCCCCAATTTACACAGTACGCAGGCAAGAGTCCCCATTTTACACAGTACGCAGGCAAGTGTCCCCAATTTACACAGTACTGCAGGCAAGTGTCCCCATTTTACACAGTACGGCAGGCAAGTGTCCCCAATTTACACAGTACGGCAGGCAAGTGTCCCCAATTTACACAGCGCGGCAGGCAAGTGTCCCCAATTTACACAGTGCGGAAGGCAAGAGTCCCTATTTTACACAGTACGGCAGGCAAGAGTCCCCATTTTACACAATACGGCAGGCAAGTGTCCCCAATTTACACAGTACGGAAGGCAAGAGTCCCCATTTTACACAGTACGCAGGCAAGTGTCCCCAATTTACACAGTGCAGCAGGCAAGTGTCCCCAATTTACACAGTGCGGCAGGAAAAGTCCCTATTTTACACAGTGCGGCAGGCAAGTGTCCCCAATTTACACAGTGCGGCAGGAAAAAGTCCCCAGTTTACACAGTACGGCAGGCAAGAGTCCCCATTTTACACAATACGGCAGGCAAGTGTCCCCAATTTACACAGTGCGGCAGGCAAGTGTCCCCAATTTACACAGTGCGGCAGGCAAGTTTCCCCAATTTACAAAGTGCGGCAGGCAAGTTTCCCCAATTTACACAGTGCGGCAGGCAAGTGTCCCCAATTTACACAGTGCGGAAGGAAAAAGTCCCTAGTTTACACAGTACGGCAGGCAAGAGTCCCCATTTTACACAATACGGCAGGCAAGTGTCCCCAATTTACACAGTGCGGCAGGCAAGTGTCCCCAATTTACACAGTGCGGCAGGAAAAAGTCCCTAGTTTACACAGTACGGCAGGCAAGAGTCCCCATTTTACACAATACGGCAGGCAAGTGTCCCCAATTTACACAGTACGGAAGGCAAGTGTCCCCAATTTACACAGTGCGGCAGGCAAGTGTCCCCAATTTACACAGTGCGGCAGGCAAGTGTCCCCAATTTACACAGTGCGGCAGGCAAGAGTCCCCATTTTATACAGTACTGCAGGCAAGAGTCCCCATTTTATACAGTACGGCAGGCAAGAGTCCCCATTTTATACAGTACGGCAGGCAAGTGTCCCCAATTTACACGGTACGGCAGGCAAGTGTTCCCAATTTACACGGTATGGCAGGCAATTGTTCCCAATTTACACAGCACGCAGGCAAGTGTTCCCAATTTATACAGCACGCAGGCAAGTGTCCCCAGTTTACACAGTACGCAGGCAAGTGTCCCCAATTTACACAGTACTCAGGCAAGTGTCCCCAATTTACACAGTACGGCAGGCACGTGTCCCCAATTTACACAGTGCGGCAGGCAAGTGTCCTCAATTTACACAGTGCGGCAGGCAAGTGTCTCCAATTTACACAGTGCAGCAGGTAAGAGTCCCCATTTTACACAGTACGGCAGGCAAGAGTCCCCATTTTACACAGTACGGCAGGCAAGTGTCCCCAATTTACACAGCACGCAGGCAAGTGTCCCCAATTTACACAGTTTGTAGGCAAGTGTCCCCAATTTACACAGTACACAGGCAAGTGTCTCCAATTTACACAGTATGTAGGTAAGTGTCCCCATTTTACACATTGCGGCAGGCAAGAGTCCCCATTTTACACAGTTCGGCAGACAATTGTCCCCATTTTACACAGTACGGCAGGCTAGTGTCCCCAATTAACACAGTACGGAAGGCAAGTGTCCCCAATTTACACAGTGCGGAAGGCAAGTGTCCCCAATTTACACAGTGCGGCAGGCCAGTGTCCCCAATTTACACAGTGCGGCAGGTAAGAGTCCCCATTTTACACAGTACAGTAGGCAGGAGTCCCCATTTTACACAGTACGGCAGGCAAGTGTCCCCAATTTACACAGTACGGCAGGCAAGTGTTCCAAATTTACACAGCACGCAGGCAAGTGTCCCCAGTTTATACAGTATGCAGGCTAGTGTCCCCAGTTTACACAGTACGCAGGCAAGTGTCCCCAATTTACACAGTACTCAGGCAAGTGTCCCCAATTTACACAGTGCGGCAGGCACGTGTCCCCAATTTACACAGTACGGCAGGCAAGTGTCCCCAATTTACACAGTACTCAGGCAAGTGTCCCCAATTTACTCAGTGCGGCAGGCAAGTGTCCCCAATTTACACAGTATGGCAGGCAAGTGTCCCCAATTTACACAGTGCAGAAGGCAAGTGTCCCCAATTTACACAGTGCGGCAGGCAAGTGTCCCTAATTTACACAGTGCGGCAGGCAAGTGTCCCCAATTTACACAGTGCGGCAGGCAAGTGTCCCCAATTTACACAGTGCGGCAGGCAAGAGTCCCCATTTTACACAGTACGGCAGGCAAGAGTCCCCATTTTACACAGTACGGCAGGCAAGTGTCCCCAATTTACACAGCACGCAGGCAAGTATCCCCAATTTACACAGCACGCAGGCAAGTGTCCCCAATTTACACAGTACACAGGCAAGTGTCCCCAATTTACACAGTACACAGGCAAGTGTCCCCAGTTTACACATTGCGGCAGGCAAGAGTCCCCATTTTACACATTGCGGCAGGCAAGAGTCCCCATTTTACACAGTGCGGAAGGCAAGTGTCCCCATTTTACACAGTACAGAAGGCAAGTGTCCCCAATTTACACAGTACGAAAGGCAAGTGTCCCCAATTTACACAGTACGGCAGGCAAGTGTCCCCAATTTACACAGTGCAGAAGGCAAGTGTCCCCAATTTACACAGTGCGGCAGGCAAGTGTCACTAGTTTACACAGTGCGGAAGGCAAGTGTCCCCATTTTACACAGTGCGGCAGGCAAGTGTCCCCAACTTACACAGTGCGGCAGGCAGGAGTCCCCATTTTACACAGTACGGCAGGCAAGAGTCCCCATTTTACACAGTACGGCAGGCAAGTGTCACCAATTTACACAGCACGCAGGCAAGTGTCCCCAATTTACACAGTACGCAGGCAAGTATCCCCAATTTACACAGTACGCAGGCAAGTGTCCCCAGTTTACACATTGCGGCAGGCAAGAGTCCCCATTTTACACAGTGCGGCAGGCAAGTGTCCCCATTTTACACAGTACGGAAGGCAAGTGTCCCCAATTTACACAATACGGAAGGCAAGCGTCCCCAATTTACATAGTGCAGAAGGCAAGTGTCTCCAATTTACACAGTGCGGCAGGCAAGTGTCCCCAATTTACACAGTGCAGCAGGCAAGAGTCCCCATTTTACACAGTACGACAGGCGAGAGTCCCCAATTTTACACATTACGGCAGGCACGTGTCCACATTTTACACATTGCGGCAGGCAAGAGTCCCCATTTTACACATCACGGCAGGCAAGAGTCCCCAATTTACACAGTACGCAGGCAAGAGTCCCCAGTTTACACATTGCGGCAGGCAAGAGTCCCCATTTTACACAGTGCGGCAGGCAAGTGTCCCCATTTTGCACAGTACGGAAGGTAAGTGTCCCCAATTTTCACAATACGGAAGGCAAGTGTCCCCAATTTACATAGTGCGGAAGGCAAGTGTCCCCAATTTACACAGTGCGGCAGGCAAGTGTCCCCAATTTACAAAGTGCGGCAGGCAAGAGTCCCCATTTTACACAGTACGGCAGGCGAGAGTCCCCATTTTACACATTACGGCAGGCACGTGTCCACATTTTACACATTGCGGCAGGCAAGAGTCCCCATTTTACACACTACGGCAGGCAAGAGTCCCCAATTTACACAGTACACAGGCAAGTGTCCCCAATTTACACAGTACGGCAGGCAAGTGTCCCCATTTTACACAGAACGGCAGGCAAGTGTCCCCATTTTACACAGTACGGCAGGCAAGTGTCCCAATTTACACAGTACGGCAGGCAAGTGTCCCCAATTTACACAGTGCAGCAGGCAAGTGTCCCCAATTTACACAGTGCAGCAGGCAAGAGTCCCCATTTTACACAGTACGGCAGGCAAGAGTCCCCATTTTATACAGTACGCAGGCAAGTGTCTCCAATTTACACAGCACAAAGGCAAGTGTCCCCAATTTACACAGTATGCAGGCAAGTGTCCCCAATTTACACAGTATGCAGGTAAGTGTCCCCAATTTACACAGCACGCAGGCAATTGTCCTCAGTTTACACAGTACGGCAGGCAAGTGTCCCCAATTTACACAGTACGCAGGCAAGTGTCCCCAATTTGCACAGTACGGCAGGCACGTGTCCCCAATTTACACAGTACGGCAGGCAAGTGTCCCCAATTTAAACAGTGCGGCCGGCATGTGTCACCAATTTACACAGTACGCAGGCAAGTGTCCCCAATTTACCCAGTGCAGCAGGCAAGTGTCCCCAATTTACACAGTACACAGGCAAGTGTCTCCAATTTACACAGTATGTAGGTAAGTGTCCCCATTTTACACATTGCGGCAGGCAAGAGTCCCCATTTTACACAGTACGGCAGACAAGTGTCCCCATTTTACACAGTACGGCACGCTAGTGTCCCCAATTTACACTGTACGGAAGGCAAGTGTCCCCAATTTACACAGTGCGGCAGGCAAGTGTCCCCAATTTACACAGTGCGGCAGGCCAGTGTCCCCAATTTACACATTGCGGCAGGTAAGAGTCCCCATTTTACACAGTACAGTAGGCAGGAGTCCCCATTTTACACAGTACGGATGGCAAGTGTCCCCAATTTACACAGTACGGCAGGCAAGTGTTCCCAATTTACACAGCACGCAGGCAAGTGTCCCCAGTTTATACAGTATGCAGGCAAGTGTCCCCAATTTACACAGTACTCAGGCAAGTGTCCCCAATTTACACAGTGCGGCAGGCACGTGTCCCCAATTTACACAGTACGGCAGGCAAGTGTCCCCAATTTACACAGTACTCAGGCAAGTGTCCACAATTTACACAGTATGGCAGGCAAGTGTCCCCAATTTACACAGTGCAGAAGGCAAATGTCCCCAATTTACACAGTGCGGAAGGCAAGTGTCCCCAATTTACACAGTGCGGCAGGCAAGTGTCCCCAATTTACACAGTGCGGCAGGCAAGTGTCCCCAATTTACACAGTGCAGCAGGCAAGTGTCCCCAATTTACACAGTGCGGCAGGTAAGAGTCCCCATTTTATACAGTACGGCAGGCAAGAGTCCCCATTTTACACAGTACGGCAGGCAAGTGTCCCCAATTTACACAGCTCGCAGGCAAGTGTCCCCAATTTACACAGTACGCAGGCAAGTGTCCCCAATTTACACAGTACGCAGGCAAGAGTCCCCATTTTACACAGTACGCAGGCAAGTGTCCCCAATTTACACAGTACTGCAGGCAAGTGTCCCCATTTTACACAGTACGGCAGGCAAGTGTCCCCAATTTACACAGTACGGCAGGCAAGTGTCCCCAATTTACACAGCGCGGCAGGCAAGTGTCCCCAATTTACACAGTGCGGAAGGCAAGAGTCCCTATTTTACACAGTACGGCAGGCAAGAGTCCCCATTTTACACAATACGGCAGGCAAGTGTCCCCAATTTACACAGTACGGAAGGCAAGAGTCCCCATTTTACACAGTACGCAGGCAAGTGTCCCCAATTTACACAGTGCAGCAGGCAAGTGTCCCCAATTTACACAGTGCGGCAGGAAAAAGTCCCTATTTTACACAGTACGGCAGGCAAGTGTCCCCAATTTACACAGTGCGGCAGGCAAGTGTCCCCAATTTACACAGTGCGGCAGGAAAAAGTCCCCAGTTTACACAGTACGGCAGGCAAGAGTCCCCATTTTACACAATACGGCAGGCAAGTGTCCCCAATTTACACAGTGCGGCAGGCAAGTGTCCCCAATTTACACAGTGCGGCAGGCAAGTGTCCCCAATTTACAAAGTGCGGCAGGCAAGTGTCCCCAATTTACACAGTGCGGCAGGCAAGTGTCCCCAATTTACACAGTGCGGCAGGAAAAAGTCCCTAGTTTACACAGTACGGCAGGCAAGAGTCCCCATTTTACACAATACGGCAGGCAAGTGTCCCCAATTTACACAGTGCGGCAGGCAAGTGTCCCCCATTTACACAGTGCGGCAGGAAAAAGTCCCTAGTTTACACAGTACGGCAGGCAAGAGTCCCCATTTTACACAATACGGCAGGCAAGTGTCCCCAATTTACACAGTACGGAAGGCAAGTGTCCCCAATTTACACAGTGCGGCAGGCAAGTGTCCCCAATTTACACAGTGCGGCAGGCAAGTGTCCCCAATTTACACAGTGCGGCAGGCAAGTGTCCCCAATTTACACAGTGCGGCAGGCAAGAGTCCCCATTTTATACAGTACTGCAGGCAAGAGTCCCCATTTTATACAGTACGGCAGGCAAGAGTCCCCATTTTATACAGTACGGCAGGCAAGTGTCCCCAATTTACACGGTACGGCAGGCAAGTGTTCCCAATTTACACGGTATGGCAGGCAATTGTTCCCAATTTACACAGCACGCAGGCAAGTGTTCCCAATTTATACAGCACGCAGGCAAGTGTCCCCAGTTTACACAGTACGCAGGCAAGTGTCCCCAATTTACACAGTACTCAGGCAAGTGTCCCCAATTTACACAGTACGGCAGGCACGTGTCCCCAATTTACACAGTGCGGCAGGCAAGTGTCCTCAATTTACACAGTGCGGCAGGCAAGTGTCCCCAATTTACACAGTGCACCAGGTAAGAGTCCCCATTTTACACAGTACGGCAGGCAAGAGTCCCCATTTTACACAGTACGGCAGGCAAGTGTCCCCAATTTACACAGCACGCAGGCAACTGTCCCCAATTTACACAGTTTGTAGGCAAGTGTCCCCAATTTACACAGTACACAGGCAAGTGTCTCCAATTTACACAGTATGTAGGTAAGTGTCCCCATTTTACACATTGCGGCAGGCAAGAGTCCCCATTTTACACAGTACGGCAGACAATTGTCCCCATTTTACACAGTACGGCAGGCTAGTGTCCCCAATTAACACAGTACGGAAGGCAAGTGTCCCCAATTTACACAGTGCGGCAGGCAAGTGTCCCCAATTTACACAGTGCGGCAGGCCAGTGTCCCCAATTTACACAGTGCGGCAGGTAAGAGTCCCCATTTTACACAGTACAGTAGGCAGGAGTCCCCATTTTACACAGTACGGCAGGCAAGTGTCCCCAATTTACACAGTACGGCAGGCAAGTGTTCCAAATTTACACAGTACGCAGGCAAGTGTCCCCAGTTTATACAGTATGCAGGCAAGTGTCCCCAGTTTACACAGTACGCAGGCAAGTGTCCCCAATTTACACAGTACTCAGGCAAGTGTCCCCAATGTACACAGTGCGGCAGGCACGTGTCCCCAATTTACACAGTACGGCAGGCAAGTGTCCCCAATTTACACAGTACTCAGGCAAGTGTCCCCAATTTACTCAGTGCGGCAGGCAAGTGTCCCCAATTTACACAGTATGGCAGGCAAGTGTCCCCAATTTACACAGTGCAGAAGGCAAGTGTCCCCAATTTACACAGTGCGGCAGGCAAGTGTCCCTAATTTACACAGTGCGGCAGGCAAGTGTCCCCAATTTACACAGTGCGGAAGGCAAGTGTCCCCAATTTACACAGTGCGGCAGGCAAGAGTCCCCATTTTACACAGTACGGCAGGCAAGAGTCCCCATTTTACACAGTACGGCAGGCAAGTGTCCCCAATTTACACAGCACGCAGGCAAGTATCCCCAATTTACACAGCACGCAGGCAAGTGTCCCCAATTTACACAGTACACAGGCAAGTGTCCCCAATTTACACAGTACACAGGCAAGTGTCCCCAGTTTACACATTGCGGCAGGCAAGAGTCCCCATTTTACACATTGCGGCAGGCAAGAGTCCCCATTTTACACAGTGCGGAAGGCAAGTGTCCCCATTTTACACAGTACAGAAGGCAAGTGTCCCCAATTTACACAGTACGAAAGGCAAGTGTCCCCAATTTACACAGTACGGCAGGCAAGTGTCCCCAATTTACACAGTGCAGAAGGCAAGTGTCCCCAATTTACACAGTGCGGCAGGCAAGTGTCACTAGTTTACACAGTGCGGAAGGCAAGTGTCCCCATTTTACACAGTGCGGCAGGCAAGTGTCCCCAACTTACACAGTGCGGCAGGCAGGAGTCCCCATTTTACACAGTACGGCAGGCAAGAGTCCCCATTTTACACAGTACGGCAGGCAAGTGTCACCAATTTACACAGCACGCAGGCAAGTGTCCCCAATTTACACAGTACGCAGGCAAGTATCCCCAATTTACACAGTACGCAGGCAAGTGTCCCCAGTTTACACATTGCGGCAGGCAAGAGTCCCCATTTTACACAGTGCGGCAGGCAAGTGTCCCCATTTTACACAGTACGGAAGGCAAGTGTCCCCAATTTACACAATACGGAAGGCAAGCGTCCCCAATTTACATAGTGCAGCAGGCAAGTGTCTCCAATTTACACAGTGCGGCAGGCAAGTGTCCCCAATTTACACAGTGCAGCAGGCAAGAGTCCCCATTTTACACAGTACGGCAGGCGAGAGTCCCCAATTTTACACATTACGGCAGGCACGTGTCCACATTTTACACATTGCGGCAGGCAAGAGTCCCCATTTTACACATCACGGCAGGCAAGAGTCCCCAATTTACACAGTACGCAGGCAAGAGTCCCCAGTTTACACATTGCGGCAGGCAAGAGTCCCCATTTTACACAGTGCGGCAGGCAAGTGTCCCCATTTTACACAGTACGGAAGGTAAGTGTCCCCAATTTACACAATACGGAAGGCAAGTGTCCCCAATTTACATAGTGCGGCAGGCAAGTGTCCCCAATTTACACAGTGCGGCAGGCAAGTGTCCCCAATTTACAAAGTGCGGCAGGCAAGAGTCCCCATTTTACACAGTACGGCAGGCGAGAGTCCCCATTTTACACATTACGGCAGGCACGTGTCCACATTTTACACATTGCGGCAGGCAAGAGTCCCCATTTTACACACTACGGCAGGCAAGAGTCCCCAATTTACACAGTACACAGGCAAGTGTCCCCAATTTACACAGTACGGCAGGCAAGTGTCCCCATTTTACACAGAACGGCAGGCAAGTGTCCCCATTTTACACAGTACGGCAGGCAAGTGTCCCAATTTACACAGTACGGCAGGCAAGTGTCCCCAATTTACACAGTGCAGCAGGCAAGTGTCCCCAATTTACACAGTGCAGCAGGCAAGAGTCCCCATTTTACACAGTACGGCAGGCAAGAGTCCCCATTTTATACAGTACGCAGGCAAGTGTCTCCAATTTACACAGCACAAAGGCAAGTGTCCCCAATTTACACAGTATGCAGGCAAGTGTCCCCAATTTACACAGTATGCAGGTAAGTGTCCCCAATTTACACAGCACGCAGGCAATTGTCCTCAGTTTACACAGTACGGCAGGCAAGTGTCCCCAATTTACACAGTACGCAGGCAAGTGTCCCCAATTTGCACAGTACGGCAGGCACGTGTCCCCAATTTACACAGTACGGCAGGCAAGTGTCCCCAATTTAAACAGTGCGGCCGGCATGTGTCACCAATTTACACAGTACGCAGGCAAGTGTCCCCAATTTACCCAGTGCAGCAGGCAAGTGTCCCCAATTTACACAGTACGCAGGCAAGTATCCCCAATTTACACAGTACGCAGGCAAGTGTCCCCAGTTTACACATTGCGGCAGGCAAGAGTCCCCATTTTACACAGTGCGGCAGGCAAGTGTCCCCATTTTACACAGTACGGAAGGCAAGTGTCCCCAATTTACACAATACGGAAGGCAAGCGTCCCCAATTTACATAGTGCAGCAGGCAAGTGTCTCCAATTTACACAGTGCGGCAGGCAAGTGTCCCCAATTTACACAGTGCAGCAGGCAAGAGTCCCCATTTTACACAGTACGGCAGGCAAGAGTCCCCATTTTATACAGTACGCAGGCAAGTGTCTCCAATTTACACAGCACAAAGGCAAGTGTCCCCAATTTACACAGTATGCAGGCAAGTGTCCCCAATTTACACAGTATGCAGGTAAGTGTCCCCAATTTACACAGCACGCAGGCAATTGTCCTCAGTTTACACAGTACGGCAGGCAAGTGTCCCCAATTTACACAGTACGCAGGCAAGTGTCCCCAATTTGCACAGTACGGCAGGCACGTGTCCCCAATTTACACAGTACGGCAGGCAAGTGTCCCCAATTTAAACAGTGCGGCCGGCATGTGTCACCAATTTACACAGTACGCAGGCAAGTGTCCCCAATTTACCCAGTGCAGCAGGCAAGTGTCCCCAATTTACACAGTACGGCAGGCAAGTGTCCCCAATTTACACAGTGCAGCAGGCAAGTGTCCCCAATTTACACAGTACGGCAGGCAAGTGTCAAGTGGGGGGCAAGGAAGGGAGAGAGAGGTGGGGAGAGAGAGAGACAACTTACATATGAAGGATTTTCCCGCTTCTTGGGTCGGCTGCCTCTCCTTCCTCGCGCCTCCTCCTTCCTCGCGCCTCCTTCTTCCAGCTTCCTCGCGCCTCCTCCTTCCAGCCCTCCTCCGTCTTCCCTAGTACTCCTGCTCGGGGGGCGGAATTTCGCGGAATGACGAGATTGCATCGTGACGTCACGACGCAACCATGTCATTCCGCAAAACTCCGCTCCCCGAGCAGGAGTACTCGGGAAGACGGAGGACAGGGAAACAGGGACTAGCAAAGTGCCGCGGCGGGAGCCCCGTGCGGTTGCACGGCTCGCCTGCCGCAAGAAACGGCACTGCCCTGTAGCAACGGAGGAGACTTACCAGAGACGGGAGCACCGGCAGAAGACCCCGGCTGGCTTAAAGAAGACGGTGCGGAACAGCGGGGTGGACAGCGCAAATCGGGATCCTGCAGCAGGAGAGAAGATTCCCCTTTGGAGCGCAGCAGGCCACACTGAAAAGGGTGCATCCCCGGTGCGGTGCTCTGCGTCGCAGGTGGCGCCGAAGACGTGGCGGAGGTGGCAGAAGCGCCGCAGCTTGGGGTGAGAAATCACTGCAACCCTTCCGCTGCTAAACTCTGCAATTAGTCAATTAAGTGGGTAGGCTCCCCTCACTGCAGTGCCCCACAGGCCTTGTTAATTAAGGAGGTAGGATCCCCTCACTCTATAATGTGAATTTCAGCTCATATCGTATGCAATAATGTGAATTTTGGCTCATACCGTGTGCTATAATGTGAATTTCGGCTCATACCGTGTCCTATAATGTGAATCTCGGCTCCTACCATGGGCTATAATGTGAATTTCAGCTCCTACCGTGTGCTATAATGTGAATTTCGGCTCATACCGTGTGCTATAATGTGAGTTTCGCCTCATACCGTGTGCTATAATGTGGAAAGGGCACCAATACCAGATAGTATAAGGAGTCCTACTACACTAAATGACACGCCCCCTTCTGAGTGACCACGCCCCTTTTCCAGAACGCACGCAGCCTTCACTTTTTCATGCCCCTCTTCAAAATTTCCACATCAACCACTGCACCTACATCTATACATACACACCCTGACATCTTTATATACAGTGACACCTATTTGTGCAGGAGATGATGATGGTAAGGTGCATGTGGCATTGAAAAGAATGTTCCCAGTATGACCTGAAACAGCTGCGGTGTCATGTTAGCACACCCCATTTTCAGTGTCCATGCCCCCTTCTGGCCATTTTTTTTTCAGTGCGCGCCGTTGGCGTGCTCAGGGGCGGATTAGCAATGGGGCGGATGGAGCTGCAGCTCCAGGCCCCCCCATCAAAATAGGCCCACTGCATCTACTGTGCTGCGGCTGTAGACAGGAAACATTTTTTCCTGCTACAGCAGCCTGCAATTGCCACCCTCCGACCTCCTGCCCTCCGACAGTGGGCTGTAACTTCCCCTCCTCCTGTGGCACCCACGCACAAAGGCCACCGCAGGCACAAACTTCATACACAGGGCAGCGGAGTGGAAGGGGTCACTAACCCTCCCTGCGCCGCACTGTCCGCACAGGCAATGACGTGACACCAGTCAGTGTTTCCTCCTCTCTTCCGGAGTCCCGGGTAGCTCCGCCTCCAGCCAGGTGCTGTAACGCTGCATAGTAGGGTTTTCTTCATAAAAATGGGCGTGACCACGGGGGTCCGATGTTAGGCCACGCCCCCTAAATTGCTTGGCTCCTGGCGGTAGTCTGTGTGTGGCCTGCCCCTTACTGCTTCCTCTGTGGGGACTTGGAGGTGACAGGTACAGAATACATGTGTGTTTGTGTGTGGGGGGAGGGGACAGGCTGAGTGTATGTGTGGTGACTGGGGGTAACAGGCTGTGTGGGGGTGTGTGACTGGGGGTAACAGGGTGTGTGTGTGTGTGGGAGGGGGTGACTGGGGGGTAACTGGTTGTGTGTGTGGGGGGGTGACTGGGGGTAACAGGCTGTGTGTGTGTGGGGGTGTGTGACTGGGGGGAGTAACAGGCTGTGTGTGTGTGGGAGGGGATGACTGCGGGTAACAGGCTGTGCGTGTGTGTGGGGGGTGACTGGGGGTAACAGGCTGTGTGTGGGGGGGTGACTGGGGGTAACAGACTGTGTGTGGGGGTGACTAGGGGTAACAGGCCGTGTGAGTTTGAGGGGAGGGGGATGACTTGGCTGGGGGGGTGGCTGTGTGTGTGTGTATGTGAGTGTGTGTGTGACTAGGGGGAACAGGCTGTGTATGTGCGGGGAGGGGGGGGTGGCTGGGGGGAACAGGCTGTGTATGTGTGGGGAGGAGGTGTGGCTGGGAGGAACAGGCTGTGGGCTGTGTGTGTGGGGAGGGGGGTGACTGGGGTAACAGGCTGTGTGGGGTGACTGGAGGCACTGTCGGAGCCACCCCATGTTGTTTCTGCCACTTTTTTATTTTTTTTAAGCAGGGACCTGCGACAGTGTGGTGCCATGAAGGGGCATGCAGCAGTACTAGCAGGAGGAGGTGGTCCAGCCAATCCAGCCACACTCACCATTTTTACGCCTCTCTGACGCTGTTGCCCGACGTCATGATCCAACAAAAAACAGAAGAAGGGACCCACTGCTGCCGGAGAAGAAAGGGGACCCGCTTTTACTGTCACTGATGAGAAGGGGGACCTTTCTCTCATTTCTCTGTCTTGCTCTTTCTTTCTCTCTTTCTCTGTCCCCCCTCTCTCTCTATACCCTGCTCCCTCTTCTCCGACCTTCTCCCTCGTTCACACACCCGTCTCACTCAACTTTGTCTCGCATCCTCCCTGTCTCTCTCTCATTCTCTCTCTCTCTCAACCCTCTCTCTTACACTACCTCTCTGTCTCACCTTTTTCTCCCTCATACTTTCTCTCTCTAACCCTCTCTCCCTCGCTTTCTTTTGCTCTCTTTCCCTCTCTCTTACACCCTGCTCCCCCACTCTAACAACCGTCTGTCTCTCTTTCTTTCTCCTCCTCTCGACTCTCTCTTGCGCTGCTTTCTCTACCCTGCTGTCTGTCTCACCTCTCTTTCTCTCCCCTTTCTCTCTCCTCTCTCTTTCTCTCTCTCACCCACACTCTGTCACCTCTTTCCTCTCCCCCTTCCGTTGTCTCACCCCCTCCTTTGTCTCACCCCTCTCTCTCTCTCTCTATACCCCTCTTTCTCTCTCTCTCTATACCCCTCTTTCTTTCTCTCTCTCTCTCTCTCTCTCTCTTTTCTCTCCCTCTCATTCTCTCTCCCCTGCCTCCTCTCCCCCGCCCCCCCTCTCCCTCTTTCAAACCTCTCACCCACCTATCTCAACCTTCTTTCTTTCTTTCTTTCTTTTTTTCTTTCTTTCTTTCTTTCTTTCTTTCTTTCTTTCTTTCTTTCTTTCTTTCTTTCTTTCTTTCTCTTATAGCTCATCCTTCCTCTCTGTCTCCACTCTCTTTCATTCTCTTTATTTCTTTCTCTCTCTCTCTCTCTCCTGCTCTCTCCTTTCACCCTTCCCTCTGTCTCACCTCGCTCTCTTTTTCTCTCTCTCCCTATTTCTCTGACGTCCTAGTGGATGCTGGGAACTCCGTAAGGACCATGGGGAATAGCGGCTCCGCAGGAGACTGGGCACAACTAAAGAAAGCTTTAGGACTACCTGGTGTGCACTGGCTCCTCCCTCTATGACCCTCCTCCAGACCTCAGTTAGAATTTTGTGCCCGGCTGAGCTGGATGCACACTAGGGGCTCTCCTGAGCTCTTAGAAAAAGAAAGTTTATTTTAGGTTTTTTATTTTCAGTGAGATCTGCTGGCAACAGACTCACTGCTACGAGGGACTGAGGGGAGAGAAGCGAACCTACCTGCTTGCAGCTAGCTTGGGCTTCTAGGCTACTGGACACCATTAGCTCCAGAGGGATCGAACACAGGCCCAGCCTCGGTCGTCCGGTCCCGGAGCCGCGCCGCCGTCCCCCTTACAGAGCCAGAAGCAAGAAGAGGGTCCTGGAAATCGGCGGCAGAAGACTTCGGTCTTCATCAAGGTAGCGCACAGCACTGCAGCTGTGCGCCATTGCTTCCCATGCACACCTCACACTCCGGTCACTGATGGGTGCAGGGCGCTGGGGGGGGCGCCCTGGGCTGCAATATTGAGTACCTTAGCTGGCAAATAACACATAATATATTTATAGAGACTATATATGTGTAAAATACCCCTGCCAGATATACATAGAAAAAAGCGGGAGAAGTCCGCCGAAAAAGGGGCGGGGCTATTTCCCTCAGCACACTGGCGCCATTTTCCCTCACAGCTCCGCTGGAAGGATCGCTCCCAGGCTCTCCCCTGCAGTTTCCAGACTACATATGGTAAAAAAGAGAGGGGGGGCACTAAATTTAGGCGCAATATTGTGTATACAAGCAGCTATTGGGAAAAATCACTCAGTTATAGTGTTAATCCCTGTGTTATATAGCGCTGTTGGTGTGTGCTGGCATACTCTCTCTCTGTCTCCCCAAAGGGCTTTGTGGGGTCCTGTCCTCAGTCAGAGCATTCCCTGTGTGTGTGCGGTGTGTCGGTACGGCTGTGTCGACATGTTTGATGAGGAGGCTTATGTGGAGGCGGAGCAGGTGCCGATAAATGTGATGTCACCCCCTGCGGGGTCGACACCTGAGTGGATGGTTATGTGGAAGGAATTACGCGACAGTGTCGACTCCTTACATAAAAGGTTTGACGACATAGCAGATGTGGGACAGCCGGCATCTCAGCCTGTGCCTGCCCAGACGTCTCTAAAGCCATCGGGGGCTCTAAAACGCCCGCTACTTCAGATGGCAGACACAGATGTCGACACGGATACTGACTCCAGTGTCGACGATGATGAGACTAGTGTACATTCCAATAGAGCCACCCGTTACATGATTACGGCAATGAAAAATGTGTTGCATATTTCTGATATTACCCCAGGTACCACAAAAAAGGGTATTATGTTTGGGGAGAAAAAACTACCAGTGGTTTTTCCCCCATCTGATGAATTAAATGAAGTGTGTGAAGAAGCGTGGGCTTCCCCCGATAAGAAACTGGTAATTTCTAAAAGGTTACTAATGGCGTACCCTTTCCCGCCAGAGGACAGGTCACGTTGGGAGACATCCCCTAGGGTGGATAAAGCGCTCACACGTCTGTCAAAAAAGGTGGCACTACCGTCTCCGTACACGGCCGCCCTAAAGGAGCCTGCAGATAGAAAGCAGGAGGCTATCCTGAAGTCTGTATATACACACTCCGGTATTATACTGAAACCGGCTATTGCTTCAGCATGGATGTGCAGTGCTGCAGCTGCGTGGTCAGATTCCCTGTCGGAAAACATTGATACCCTAGACAGGGACACTATATTGCTAACCGTAGAGCATATTAAAGACGCTGTCTTGTACATGAGAGATGCACAGAGGGATATTTGCCGGCTGGCATCTAAAATAAACGCAATGTCCATTTCTGCCAGGAGAGGATTGTGGACTCGGCAGTGGACAGGAGATGCAGATTCTAAAAGGCACATGGAAGTATTGCCTTACAAGGATGAGGAGTTGTTTGGGTATGGTCTCTCGGACCTCGTTTCCACAGCGACAGCTGGGAAGTCAGCATTTGTACCCCATGTTCCCTCACAGCCAAAGAAAGCACCGTATTATCAGGTACAGTCCTTTCGGCCCCAGAAAGGCAAGCGGGTTAGAGGCGCGTCCTTTCTGCCCAGAGGCAGAGGTAGAGGGAAGAGGCTGCAATATACAGCCAGTTCCCAGGAACAGAAGTCCTCCCCCGCTTCCGCTGGGTCCACCGCATGACGCTGGTGCTCCACAGGCGGAGCCAGGTACGGTGGGGGCCCGTCTCAAGAACTTCAGCGACCAGTGGGCTCGCTCACGGGTGGATCCCTGGATTCTACAAGTAGTATCTCAGGGGTACAAGCTGGAATTCGAGACGTCTCCCCCTCGCCGTTTTCTCAAATCTGCCTTGCCGACAGCTCCCCCGGACAGGGAGGCAGTGCTGGAGGCGATTCACAAGCTGTATTCTCAGCAGGTGATAATCAAGGTACCCCTCCTTCAACAAGGACGGGGTTACTATTCCACAATGTTTGTGGTACCGAAACCGGACGGTCCGGTGAGACCCATTTTAAATTTAAAATCCTTGAACACTTATATAAGAAGGTTCAAGTTCAAGATGGAATCGCTCAGGGCGGTGATTGCAAGCCTGGACGAGGGGGATTCCATGGTATCACTGGACATCAAGGATGCTTACCTGCATGTCCCCATTTACCCTCCTCACCAGGAGTACCTCAGATTTGTGGTGCAGGACTGTCATTACCAGTTCCAGACGTTGCCGTTTGGTCTGTCCACGGCACCGAGGGTATTTACCAAGGTAATGGCCGAAATGATGATACTCCTTCGGAGAAAGGGAGTTTTAATTATCCCGTACTTGGACGATCTCCTTAAAAAGGCGAGGTCCAGGGAACAGTTGTTGATCGGTGTAGCACTAGCTCGGGAAGTGCTACAACAGCACGGCTGGATCCTGAATATTCCAAAGTCGCAGCTGGTTCCTACAACGCGTCTACTGTTCCTGGGGATGGTTCTGGACACAGAACAGAAAAAAGTATTTCTCCCGGAGGAGAAGGCCAAGGAGTTGTCATCTCTAGTCAGAGACCTCCTAAAACCAAAACAGGTGTCGGTGCACCACTGCACGCGAGTCCTGGGAAGGTGGTGGCTTCTTACGAAGCAATTCCATTCGGAAGGTTCCATGCAAGGATCTTTCAGTGGGATCTGTTGGACAAGTGGTCCGGATTGCATCTTCAGATGCATCGGCTGATAACCCTGTCTCCAAGGACCAGGGTGTCCCTGTTGTGGTGGCTGCAGAGTGCTCATCTTCTAGAGGGCCGCAGATTCGGCATACAGGACTGGGTCCTGGTGACCACGGATGCCAGCCTTCGAGGTTGGGGGGCAGTCACACAGGGAAGAAACTTCCAGGGACTATGGACAAGTCAGGAGACTTCCCTACACATAAATATTCTGGAACTAAGGGCCATTTACAATGCCCTAAGTCAGGCAAGACCCCTGCTTCAACACCAGCCGGTGCTGATCCAGTCAGACAACATCACGGCGGTCGCCCATGTAAACCGACAGGGCGGCACAAGAAGCAGGATGGCAATGGCAGAAGCCACAAGGATTCTCCGATGGGCGGAAAATCATGTGTTAGCACTGTCAGCAGTGTTCATTCCCGGAGTGGACAACTGGGAAGCAGACTTTCTCAGCAGACACGACCTCCACCCGGGAGAGTGGGGACTTCATCCAGAAGTCTTCCAAATGATTGTACACCGGTGGGAAAGGCCACAGGCGGACATGATGGCGTCCCGCCTCAACAAAAAGCTAAAAAGATATTGCGCCAGGTCAAGGGACCCTCAGGCGATAGCTGTGGACGCTCTGGTAACACCGTGGGTGTACCGGTCGGTGTATGTGTTCCCTCCTCTGCCTCTCATACCCAAGGTACTGAGACTAATAAGAAGAAGATGAGTAAGAACTATACTCATTGTTCCGGATTGGCCAAGAAGAGCTTGGTACCCAGAACTTCAAGAAATGATCTCAGAGGACCCATGGCCTCTGCCGCTCAGACAGGACCTGCTGCAGCAGGGGCCCTGTCTGTTCCAAGACTTACCGCGGCTGCGTTTGACGGCATGGTGGTTGAACGCCGGATCCTGAAGGAAAAGGGCATTCCGGAGGAAGTTATCCCTACGCTTATTAAAGCTAGGAAAGAAGTGACCGCAAACCATTATCACCGCATATGGCGGAAATATGTTGCGTGGTGTGAGGCCAGGGAGGCCCCAACGGAGGAATTTCAGCTAGGTCGATTTCTGCACTTCCTACAATCAGGGGTGACTATGGGCCTAAAATTGGGTTCCATTAAGGTCCAGATTTCGGCTCTATCGATTTTCTTCCAAAAAGAACTGGCTTCACTACCTGAAGTTCAGACATTTGTTAAGGGAGTGTTGCATATTAAGCCCTCTTTTGTGCCCCCAGTGGCACCTTGGGATCTCAACGTGGTGTTGGATTTCCTAAAGTCGCATTGGTTTGAACCACTTAAAACCGTGGAACTAAAATATCTCACGTGGAAAGTGGTCATGCTGTTGGCCTTGGCTTCGGCCAGGCGTGTGTCAGAATTGGCGGCTTTGTCTTGTAAAAGCCCTTATCTGATTTTCCATATGGATAGGGCAGAATTGAGGACTCGTCCCCAATTTCTCCCAAAGGTGGTTTCAGCGTTTCATTTGAACCAGCCTATTGTGGTGCCTGCGGCTACTCGTGACTTGGAGGACTCCAAGTTGCTGGATGTAGTCCGGGCCCTAAAAATCTATGTTTCCAGGACAGCTGGAGTCAGAAAGACTGACTCGCTATTTATCCTGCATGCGCCCACAACAAGTTGGGTGCGCCTGCTTCAAAGCAGACTATTGCTCGCTGGATCTGTAGCACGATTCAACTTGCACATTCTGCGGCTGGACTGTCGCATCCTAAATCTGTAAAAGCCCATTCCACGAGGAAGGTGGGCTCTTCTTGGGCGGCTGCCCGAGGGGTCTCTGCTTTACAACTTTGCCGAGCAGCTACTTGGTCAGGGTCAAACACATTTGCTAAATTTTACAAGTTTGATACCCTGGCTGAGGAGGACCTAGAGTTCGCTCATTCGGTGCTGCAGAGTCATCCGCACTCTCCCGCCCGTTTGGGAGCTTTGGTATAATCCCCATGGTCCTTACGGAGTTCCCAGCATCCACTTAGGACGTCAGAGAAAATAAGATTTTACTCACCGGTAAATCTATTTCTCGTAGTCCGTAGTGGATGCTGGGCGCCCGTCCCAAGTGCGGATTGTCTGCAATACTTGTATATAGTTATTGTTTAACTAAAGGGTTGTTGTTGAGCCATCTGTTGAGAGGCTCAGTTATATTTCATACGGTTAACTGGGTATAGTATCAAGAGTTATACGGTGTGATTGGTGTGGCTGGTATGAGTCTTACCCGGGATTCAAAATCCTTTCCTTATTGTGTCAGCTCTTCCGGGCACAGTATCCTAACTGAGGTCTGGAGGAGGGTCATAGAGGGAGGAGCCAGTGCACACCAGGTAGTCCTAAAGCTTTCTTTAGTTGTGCTCAGTCTCCTGCGGAGCCGCTATTCCCCATGGTCCTTACGGAGTTCCCAGCATCCACTACGGACTACGAGAAATAGATTTACCGGTTAGTAAAATCTTATTTTTTCTTTCTCTCTAACCTTCTTTCTACCTATCTCTCTCTTTCTTTTGTTCTCTTCTCCCTCCCCTCTCTTACACCCTGCTCCCCCTCTCTCTCAACCCTCTCCCACTCCCCCTCTCTCCTTCTCCCCCTCTCACCTCTCTCTCCTCTCTCACCCTGCTTTCTCTACCCTGCTGTCTGTGTCCCTTTCTCTCCCTTTCTCTCTACTCCCTTTCTCTCTCCTCTCTCTCTCACCCTGTTGTCTCTCTATCCCTCTCTTCCCCTTTATGAGGGGTGATGGGTGTTGCTGGCTGCTGCTGTGATCTGTACTGTTGGGTGATGGGTGCGATGCTGGGAGAAGGGTGCTGGTCAGAGGCGGAACTAGCGGGCGATGCTAGGGGCCACCAGCTAGAATCTTGACTTGGGCATCAAACTGGTTAGGGCCGGCTCTGAGTGTGCCACCTTGCCACCACTGCACCAGGAAGCACTGGCAGCATTGACAGCAGGATTCTCCATGAAGGTGGCTCGGGCCTGGCAGGCTGACTGATCCTCCTGAGGTGAGGTGAGGCGTTTTTTTTCGGTATGGCACTCCCAGTTTCTCTAACGTCCTAAGTGGATGCTGGGGACTCCGTAAGGACCATGGGGAATAGCGGCTCCGCAGGAGACTGGGCACAAAAGTAAAAGCTTTAGGACTACCTGGTGTGCACTGGCTCCTCCCCCTATGACCCTCCTCCAAGCCTCAGTTAGATTTTTGTGCCCGAACGAGAAGGGTGCACACTAGGTGGCTCTCCTGAGCTGCTTAGTGAAAAGTTTAGTTTTAGGTTTTTTATTTTCAGTGAGACCTGCTGGCAACAGGCTCACTGCACCGAGGGACTAAGGGGAGAAGAAGCAAACTCACCTGCGTGCAGAGTGGATTGGGCTTCTTAGGCTACTGGACATTAGCTCCAGAGGGACGATCACAGGCCCAGCCATGGATGGGTCCCAGAGCCGCGCCGCCGGCCCCCTTACAGAGCCAGAAGACTGAAGAGGTCCGGGAAATCGGCGGCAGAAGACGTCCTGTCTTCAATAAGGTAGCGCACAGCACCGCAGCTGTGCGCCATTGCTCTCAGCACACTTCACACTCCGGTCACTGAGGGTGCAGGGCGCTGGGGGGGGGCGCCCTGAGACGCAATAAAAACACCTTAGATGGCTAAAAATACATCACATATAGCTCCTGGGCTATATGGATGCATTTAACCCCTGCCAGTTTTTCCTTAAAAAAGCGGGAGAAAGGCCGCCGAGAAGGGGGCGGAGTCTATCTCCTCAGCACACAAGCGCCATTTTCCCTCACAGCTCCGTTGGAGGGAAGCTCCCTGGCTCTCCCCTGCAGTCCTGCACTACAGAAACAGGGTAAAACAAGAGAGGGGGGGCACTAAATTTGGCAGATTAATAATACAGCAGCTATATAAGGGAAAAACACTTATATAAGGTTATCCCTGTATATATATAGCGCTCTGGTGTGTGCTGGCAAACTCTCCCTCTGTCTCCCCAAAGGGCTAGTGGGGTCCTGTCCTCTATCAGAGCATTCCCTGTGTGTGTGCTGTGTGTCGGTACGTTGTGTCGACATGTATGAGGAGTAAAATGGTATGGAGGCGGAGCAATTGCCTGTAATAGTGATGTCACCCCCTAGGGAGTCGACACCTGACTGGATGGTCGTATGGAAGGAATTACGTGATAGCGTCAGCACTTTACAAAAGACTGTTGACGACATGAGACAGCCGGAAAAACAGTTAATACCTGTCCAGGCGTCTCAAACACCGTCAGGGGCTCTAAAGCGCCCGTTACCTCAGATGGTCGACACAGACCCAGACACGGACACTGACTCCAGTGTCGACGGTGAGGAAACAAACGTATTTTCCAGTAGGGCCACACGTTACATGATCACGGCAATGAAGGAGGTTTTGAACATTTCTGATACTACAAGTACCACAAAAAAGGGTATTATGTGGGGTGGGAAAAAACTACCCGTAGTTTTTCCTGAATCAGATGAATTAAATGAGGTGTGTGATGAAGCGTGGGTTTCCCCCGATAAAAAACTGCTAATTTCTAAAAAATTATTGGCATTATACCCTTTCCCGCCAGAGGTTAGGGCGCGTTGGGAAACACCCCCTAGGGTAGATAAGGCGCTCACACGCTTATCAAAACAAGTGGCGTTACCGTCTCCGGATACGGCCGCCCTCAAGGAGCCAGCTGATAGGAAGCTGGAAAATATCCTAAAAAGTATATACACACATACTGGTGTTATACTGAGACCAGCAATCGCCTCAGCCTGGATGTGCAGTGCTGGGGTGGCTTGGTCGGATTCCCTGACTGAAAATATTGATACCCTGGACAGGGACAGTATATTATTGACTATAGAGCATTTAAAGGATGCATTTCTATATATGCGAGATGCACAGAGGGATATTTGCACTCTGGCATCAAGAGTAAGTGCGCTGTCCATTTCTGCCAGAAGAGGGTTATGGACGCGACAGTGGTCAGGTGATGCGGATTCCAAACGGCATATGGAAGTATTGCCGTATAAAGGGGAGGAGTTATTTGGGGTCGGTCTATCGGACCTGGTGGCCACGGCAACGGCTGGGAAATCCACCTTTTTACCCCAGGTCACCTCTCAGCAGAAAAAGACACCGTCTTTTCAGGCTCAATCCTTTCGTCCCCATAAGGGCAAGCGGGCAAAAGGACACTCATATCTGCCCCGGGGCAGAGGAAGGGGAAAAAGACTGCAGCAGGCACCCTCTTCCCAGGAACAGAAGCCCTCCCCCGCTTCTGCCAAGTCCTCAGCATGACGCTGGGGCCTTACAAGCGGACTCAGGTACGGTGGGGGGTCGTCTCAAGAATTTCAGCGCGCAGTGGGCTCACTCGCAAGTGGACCCCTGGATCCTGCAGGTAGTATCTCAGGGGTACAAATTGGAATTCGAGACGTCTCCCCCTCGCCGGTTCCTGAAGTCTGCTTTACCAACGTCTCCCTCCGACAGGGAGGCGGTATTGGAAGCCATTCACAAGCTGTATTCCCAGCAGGTGATAATCAAGGTACCCCTCCTACAACAGGGAAAGGGGTATTATTCCACGCTGTTTGTGGTACCGAAGCCGGACGGCTCGGTGAGACCTATTTTAAATCTGAAATCCTTGAACACTTACATACAAAGGTTCAAATTCAAGATGGAGTCACTCAGAGCAGTGATAGCGAACCTGGAAGAAGGGGACTATATGGTGTCTCTGGACATCAAGGATGCTTACCTCCATGTCCCAATTTGCCCTTCTCACCAAGGGTACCTCAGGTTTGTGGTACAGAACTGTCACTATCAGTTTCAGACGCTGCCGTTTGGATTGTCCACGGCACCCCGGGTCTTTACCAAGGTAATGGCCGAAATGATGATTCTTCTTCGAAGAAAAGGCGTCTTAATTATCCCTTACTTGGACGATCTCCTGATAAGGGCAAGGTCCAGGGAACAGTTAGAGGTCGGAGTAGCACTATCTCAAGTAGTGCTACGACAGCACGGGTGGATTCTAAATATTCCAAAATCGCAGCTGATTCCGACGACACGTCTGCTGTTCCTAGGGATGATTCTGGACACAGTCCAGAAAAAGGTGTTTCTCCCGGAGGAGAAAGCCAGGGAGTTATCCGAGCTAGTCAGGAACCTCCTAAAACCAGGCCAAGTGTCAGTGCATCAATGCACAAGGGTCCTGGGAAAAATGGTGGCTTCTTACGAAGCGATTCCATTCGGCAGATTCCACGCAAGAACTTTTCAGTGGGATCTGCTGGACAAATGGTCTGGATCGCATCTTCAGATGCATCAGCGGATAACCCTGTCTCCAAGGACAAGGGTGTCTCTCCTGTGGTGGTTGCAGAGTGCTCATCTTCTAGAGGGCCGCAGATTCGGCATTCAGGACTGGGTCCTGGTGACCACGGATGCCAGCCTGAGAGGCTGGGGAGCAGTCACACAGGGAAGAAATTTCCAGGGCTTGTGGTCAAGCCTGGAGACATCACTTCACATAAATATCCTGGAGCTAAGAGCCATCTACAATGCTCTGAGCCTAGCAAGACCTCTGCTTCAAGGTCAGCCGGTGCTGATCCAGTCGGACAACATCACGGCAGTCGCCCACGTAAACAGACAGGGCGGCACAAGAAGCAGGAGGGCAATGACAGAAGTTGCAAGGATTCTTCGCTGGGCAGAAAATCATGTGATAGCACTGTCAGCAGTGTTCATTCCGGGTGTGGACAACTGGGAAGCAGACTTCCTCAGCAGACACGACCTCCACCCGGGGGAGTGGGGACTTCACCCAGAAGTCTTCCACATGATTGTGAACCGTTGGGAAAAACCAAAGGTGGACATGATGGCGTCCCGCCTCAACAAAAAACTAGACAGATATTGCGCCAGGTCAAGGGACCCTCAGGCAATAGCTGTGGACGCTCTGGTAACACCATGGGTGTACCAGTCAGTGTATGTGTTCCCTCCTCTGCCTCTCATACCCAAGGTACTGAGGATCATAAGAAGGAGAGGAGTAAGGACTATACTCGTGGCTCCGGATTGGCCAAGAAGGACTTGGTACCCGGAACTTCAAGAGATGCTCACAGAGGACCCGTGGCCTCTACCTCTAAGAAAGGACCTGCTCCAGCAGGGACCCTGTCTCTTCCAAGACTTACCGCGGCTGCGTTTGACGGCATGGCGGTTGAACGCCGGATCCTGAAGGAAAAAGGCATTCTGGATGAAGTCATCCCTACCCTGATCAAAGCCAGGAAGGATGTAACCGTACAACATTATCACCGTATTTGGCGTAAATATGTTGCGTGGTGCGAGGCCAGGAAGGCCCCTACAGAGGAATTTCAACTGGGTCGTTTCCTGCATTTCCTACAAACAGGACTGTCTATGGGCCTAAAATTAGGGTCCACTAAGGTTCAGATTTCGGCCCTGTCGATTTTCTTCCAAAAAGAACTGGCTTCAGTTCCTGAAGTACAGACGTTTGTCAAGGGGGTACTGCATATACAACCTCCTTTTGTGCCTCCAGTGGCACCTTGGGATCTAAATGTAGTTTTGGGATTCCTAAAATCACATTGGTTTGAACCACTTTCCACTGTGGACTTAAAATATCTCACATGGAAGGTGGTAATGCTGTTAGCCCTGGCTTCAGCCAGGCGTGTCTCAGAATTGGCGGCTTTATCCTATAAAAGCCCTTACCTAATTTTTCATACGGACAGGGCAGAATTGAGGACTCGTCCTCAATTTCTCCCTAAGGTGGTTTCAGCATTTCACTTGAACCAGCCTATTGTGGTGCCTGCGGCTACTAGGGACTTGGAGGACTCCAAGTTGCTGGACGTAGTCAGGGCCCTGAAAATATATGTTTCCAGGACGGCTGGAGTCAGAAAATCTGACTCGCTATTTATCCTGTATGCACCCAACAAGCTGGGTGCTCCTGCTTCTAAGCAGACTATTGCTCGCTGGATTTGTAGTACAATTCAGCTTGCACATTCTGTGGCAGGCCTGCCACAGCCAAAATCTGTAAATGCCTATTCCACAAGGAAGGTGGGCTCATCTTGGGCGGCTGCCCGAGGGGTCTCGGCTTTACAACTTTGCCGAGCAGCTACTTGGTCAGGGGCAAACACGTTTGCTAAATTCTACAAATTTGATACCCTGGCTGAGGAGGACCTTGAGTTCTCTCATTCGGTGCTGCAGAGTCATCCGCACTCTCCCGCCCGTTTGGGAGCTTTGGTATAATCCCCATGGTCCTTACGGAGTCCCCAGCATCCACTTAGGACGTTAGAGAAAATAAGAATTTACTTACCGATAATTCTATTTCTCATAGTCCGTAGTGGATGCTGGGCGCCCATCCCAAGTGCGGATTGTCTGCAATACTTGTACATAGTTATTGTTACAAAAATCGGGTTATTATTGTTGTGAGCCATCTTTTCAGAGGCTCCTCTGTTATCATGCTGTTAACTGGGTTCAGATCACAGGTTGTACGGTGTGATTGGTGTGGCTGGTATGAGTCTTACCCGGGATTCAATATCCTTCCTTATTGTGTACGCTCGTCCGGGCACAGTATCCTAACTGAGGCTTGGAGGAGGGTCATAGGGGGAGGAGCCAGTGCACACCAGGTAGTCCTAAAGCTTTTACTTTTGTGCCCAGTCTCCTGCGGAGCCGCTATTCCCCATGGTCCTTACGGAGTCCCCAGCATCCACTACGGACTATGAGAAATAGAATTATCGGTAAGTAAATTCTTATTTTTTTCGGTATGGCACTCCAAGGTTAAGCCTCACAGATGCCCTCACAGCATAGTATATATGTGTGTATATAAAATTATATATATATATATATATATACATACACACACACACACATATACACATACATACATACATATACACATACATACATATACACATACATACATACATACATACATACACACAAACATACTTACATATCTACCGTATATACTCGAGTATAAGTCGACCCGAATATAAGCCGAGGCACCTAATTCTACCACAAAAACCTGGGAAAACTTATTGACTCGAGTATAAGCCTAGGGTGGGAAATGCAGCTCTAGCCGTACACAGCCCTCAGTGCCAGATATGCCCTCATAGTGCCAGATATGCCCCCACAGTGCTGCCAGATATGCCCCCACAGTGCTGCCAGTTATGCCCCCACAGTGCTGCCAGTTATGCCCCCACAGTGCTGCCAGATATGCCCCCACAGTGCTGCCAGTTATGCCCCCACAGTGCTGCCAGTTATGCCCCCACAGTGCTGCCAGATATGCCCCCACAGTGCTGCCAGATATGCCCCCACAGTGCTGCCAGATATGCCCCCACAGTGCTGCCAGATATGCCCCCACAGTGCTGCCAGATATGCCCCCACAGTGCTGCCAGTTATGCCCCCACAGTGCTGCCAGTTATGCCCCCACAGTGCTGCCAGATATGCCCCCACAGTGCTGCCAGTTATGCCCCCACAGTGCTGCCAGATATGCCCCCACAGTGCTGCCAGATATGCCCCCACAGTGCTGCCAGATATGCCCCCACAGTGCTGCCAGTTATGCCCCCACAGTGCTGCCAGTTATGCCCCCACAGTGCTGCCAGATATGCCCCCACAGTGCTGCCAGATATGCCCCCACAGTGCTGCCAGATATGCCCCCACAGTGCTGCCAGATATGCCCCCACAGTGCTGCCAGATATGCCCCCACAGTGCTGCCAGATATGCCCCCACAGTGCTGCCAGATATGCCCCCACAGTGCTGCCAGATATGCCCCCACAGTGCTGCCAGATACGTTCCCTCCCCAAGTGCCAGGTATGCCCCACAGTGTTGTTACTTACCCCTCCGTCGATCCCGCGCTGTCTTCTGGAGGGACACGAAGCACACAGCGTGCGCGGCTCTCCTGTGTCCCTCCTGCATCTTCGGCGGCCGCGGCGGGTCTATTATAGGAAGTGCCGGTTCGTGATCAGAGGTCACGAACGGGTATTTCCTGTAATAGAACCGCCGCTGCTGCCGCCGGAGATGCAGGAGGGACACAGGAGCGCCGCGCGCTGTGCGCTCCATGTCCCTCCTTCACACTGCTCTGCCTCTGCCTGCACTGACTCGAGTATAAGCCGAGGTGGCTTTTTCAGCACAAAAAAAAGTGCTGAAAAAGTCGGCTTATACTCGAGTATATACGGTATTTTGATTAGACATACTGGGGGAGATTCAAATGTTTGAAAAGTCGGTTGGGTGTCTGTCTATTAGATAGGAAAAAACAAACACCCAACTGACTTTTCAAACATTTGAATCTCCCCCACTGTGTCCTTTGACATAGGGGATCATTCCGAGTTGATCGCTCGCTAGCTACTTTTTGCAGCGCTGCGATCAGATAGTCGCCACCTATGGGGGAGTGTATTTTCGCTTTGCAAGTGTGTGATCGTATGTGCAGCCGAGCTGCACAAAAAAGTTTTTTGCAGTTTCTGAGTAGCCCAGGACTTACTCAGCCGCTGCGATCACTTCAGCCTGTCTGGTCCCGAAATTGACATCAGACACCCGCCCTGCAAACAATTGGGACACGCCTACGTTTTTCCTACCACTCCCAGAAAATGGTCAGTTGCCACCCACAAACGCCTTCTTCCTGTCAATCTCCTTGTGATCGGCTGTGCGAATGGATTCTTTATACAATCCATCACTCAGCAACAATCCGCTTTGTAACCGTATGACGCACCTGCGCATTGCGGTGCATACGCATGCGCAGTTCTTACCTGAACGCAGCGCATCAAAAAATCCTAGCGTGCCATCAGGTCTGAATGACCCCCTTAGTGAGTTGAATCCAATTGTTTCTTGCATGCCCATAATTAATGGCAGCTCGACAGAGCTATTAAATTGTAATGCAAATTAAAGTGAAGTCCATGGGCACCTATTGCTTATCACTTAGAAGCACTTGGTAAAACTGCGTAAAGTGGCTAAACCAGTCTAAACTATTGGTCATGCTGCCAAAACAGCAGTTTGGGCGCTCCAACAGCCAATTTTTAACAGATTTCTGCTCACCACCTCAAGAGACTGTGAGCAGCAATCATGCAGTCATGGCAATACAATTGAATAGTTCCATTGGGCGCCCATTACTTATGGGCACCCAAAAAATAAATTCCCCCCAGTGACTCTCTCCTCTCTCTAGATCAGGGCTGGCCAATCCAGTCCTCGAGATCTACCAACAGTACACATTTTCCAGATCACCTAGCTGGTGCACAGGTGTAATCATTACTAATTAAGATGTGCTGCATTCATTCCCAACTGACAATTTTACAGATCTCCAGGAGGCCTGGAAAACATGAACTGTTGGTAGATCTCGAGGACCGGTTTGGCCAGCCCTGCTCTAGATAGATAGATAGACAGATATATAGAGAGATAAAGATATATAGATAGATAGATTTTTTATTTTATTTTCAAACACGCATACACACACGCGCGTGTATATTTAAATACAGCACTGGTCACGCACCCATATCCGTAGCCCCCATCACAGCCCTGAGGAAACACACAACAGGCCCTTCAAAAATTTCAGCTCCAGGCCCATTAAGACCTTAATCTGGCACTGGGCGTGCTCACATACTTTCCTTTTGTAGGTTTCTTTTTTGGGGGGGAAGGGGGCATTATTGATCTTGTCCTGGGCTCCAAAAACCCTAGTTACGCCTCTGCATTAACTAAAAGCCTTGTGGTTGGTAGAGTGTAGAAGTATTTTGCCTTTCCAAAACAGAAAACATATGAGGCTAGGATACAGTATCAAATGCTTTATTAGTATCTAGGCTGAGTAATAACGTCACAACACAGCCTGTAACATGACAGTTAGGAGCTAATTGGCTGGCAGTTTATTTCTCTCCACTTTATCTCTCTCCACACTTTATCTCTCTCTTCTTCACACAGCCTGTAATACTCTGGCTGGTAAGGTATCTCTCTCTCTCTATATACTTTTTCTCTCTCCAAGCTTTAATAAATCTGTCCATTAATATGGCCCTAAATAAAAATGTAATGCACCAAGTAAATGTAACCCGGGAGAGACACAGAAAATAAAAATCTGTAAAATAAGGTCTTTTCGAACAGGATATAAGCAGGAAATATGTATTTGCATCATCATCACCACAGTTATTGCAGGAGAGGGATGGCTCAAGCAGAGACAGTGACACTGCCAGCAGTCACAAGTTAGGATGAGGGCGGGCACAGATGCGTGCCTTACGCCCCTGGAGCACTTTGATTGGTTTACGAGCTGACAATCCATAGGCTGCACGCAGGGTGGATAGAGACGGTGTTGGTGAGGGGTGGAAAACCCGGAATACAATATCAGCAACAGCGGGTTAACGTCAGGATTCAGGATGATGACGATCCATGCTCGGGAGACGATCTAGTGCGCTCTGCATGGCTTGGTATTGTGTAGTCAGTGCCAGCCGTGCTACCGGCTGAGAGGAAGTGACTGGTTCCAGGGTCAGGATGGCAGAGTCCCTGCACCCCTGCCAGAAGCTCAGCTATGCCACCGGCCACTACCTGAATGACCTGTGCGCTTCCATGTGGTTCACCTATTTCTTGCTGTACTTTCACTCCGTACTCGGGTTCAACTCCTTCTACGCCGGCGTCCTGCTGATGGTGGGGCAGGTGGCGGACGGGCTCTGCACCCCACTTGTCGGCTACGAGTCGGACCGGCAAGCTGGCGCCCTGCGCTATGGGCGCAGGAAGACCTGGCACATGATCGGTAGGTGGCACCCGGTGGTCAGCAATGGGTTACAGGGCAGAGTGGTTGGAAGTGATTCGGGTCATGTCTGTGTAATACAATGCTTAGGTGTTCCTTTCTCCTGGTATTTGCTATTATGTTTTATTATCCCTGCTGGTACCTGGTATTGATTTAGTTTCCATAAACTGTTGCCAAAACAGACAGTAGAAATGCAAAATTAAATGTTAGCTCCATAGTAAATATAATGCATTAATTTATAGTGTATTGCCTTGCCGTACTAGAACTATTTTTATTCCTGCTTACGTAGCTAAACCATGTGTTACCATCCTGGTACACAGTTATTGCTTATCATTTTTATTTGTTGTGCGTTTGAGAACCTCTGACATAGGCTCTGAACTATCTCACTCATGTTAAATGGCTAATAAACTGTGCGACACAGAGCAGGTAATGTGGGGGTCAGAGCTATAGATGGGTAATGGGGGGTGGCAGCGGCACATAATAATGGGGAACCCTTTAGCCCATAGGTCTGCAAACTCGGTCCTCATTACCCCACACAGTGCATGTTTTGCAGGTCTCCTCACAGAATCACAAGTGAAATAATTAACGCCACCTGCGGACCTTTTAAAATGGGTTGATTCTATTTCGTAGTGGGAGAAGGGACCTTCTGACGTATCTAGGGGAGGAGACGCGTCACCAGGGGGAGGAGCTACGGGCGAACAGGGTACCCGAAAAGTACCCTCGCGGGCTCGCTTCGCTCGCCACACTTCGGGCTCAGTGGCTCGCTTCGCTCGCCACCTGATTACTAAAGGTAATAGTTGGTGGCGTGGATAGTAGAGGAACTATCCCGCTGGCCTTGCTCCTCCCCCTTGTGTTGTGACTCCTCCCCCAGACGGAAAAGGTCCCTTAGCCCACTTGATTCTAGCATCTACCTTTTAAAATGTGTCTGTGAGTAATTAATACTCCTGTGCACCTGCTGGGTTACCTGCAAAACATGCAGAGGCAGAACTCTGGGAGGCAATTGAGTCATCTGCCGCCGGGCTCCTGCTCTGAAGGGGGGCACCTCTACTCCTATTCTGTGACACCATTGAATTAAGTTAATTGATAGCTGTCGCTGTCTTTTCAGTGGCCGACTTCCTCACTGGTCCCTGCACCTTACAAATCACACCCTCTTTATTTTACTGAATATACACATTTCTCTTACGTCCTAGAGGATGCTGGGGACTCCGTAAGGACCATGGGGATAGACGGGCTCCGCAGGAGACATGGGCACTTTAAGAAAGACTTTAGATCTGGGTGTGCACTGGCTCCTCCCTCTATGCCCCTCCTCCAGACCTCAGTTTACTACTGTGCCCAGGAGGAGACTGGGTGCTTTTCAGGAAGCTCTCCTGAGCTTTCTGACAGAAAGTATATTTGTTAGGTTTTTTATTTTCAGGGAGCCTGCTGGCAACAGACTCCCTGCATCGAGGGACTGAGGGGAGAGAAGCAGACCTACTTCTGTGACTGTGAGTTTCAAGGCTCTGCTTCTTAGGCTACTGGACACCATTAGCTCCAGAGGGAGTCAGAACACAGGTCTCACCCTGGAGTTCGTCCCAGAGCCGCGCCGCCGTCCTCCTCACAGAGCCGGAAGATAGAAGCCGGGTGAGTATGAGAAGAAAAGAAGACTTCAGAGGCGGCAGAAGACTTCATGATCTTCACTGAGGTAACGCACAGCGGTGAAGCTGTGCGCTATTGCTCCCATATACCTCACACACGGCAGTCACTGTAAGGGTGCAGGGCGCAGGGGGGGCGCCCTGGGCAGCATATAAACCTCTTTTCTGGCAAAAATAATATATATATACAGCTGGCCACTGTATGTATGTATGTATGTATGTATGTATGTGTGTGCGTATATGTATATGTGTATATATATATATATATATATATATATATATATATATAATTATAGCCCCCGCCAGTTTTCAGTATATTTGAGCGGGACAGAAGCCCGCCGCCGTGGGGGCAGGGCTTCTCCCTCAGCACTCACCAGCGCCATTTTCTCCACAGCACAGCGATGAGAGGAAGCTCACCGGGCTCTCCCCTGCTTAATCCACGGTGAAAGAGGGTTTTGAAGAAGAGGGGGGGCACATAATTGGCGCATTTATAAATTACAACAGCGCTACTGGGTAAACATATAATTATATAGTGTTTTTTCCTGGGTCATATAGCGCTGGGGTGTGTGCTGGCATACTCTCTCTCTGTCTCTCCAAAGGGCCTTGTGGGGGAACGGTCTTCAGATAAGAGGATTCCCTGAGTGTGTGGTGTGTCGGTACGCGTGTGTTGACATGTCTGAGGTAGAAGGCTTTCAGGAGGAGGAAGAGGTAAAAATGAATGAGGTGTCTCCGTCGACAACACCGACACCTGACTGGATGGATATGTGGAATGTTTTAAGTGCTAATGTTAATTTATTGCACAAAAGATTAGACAAAGCTGAAGCTAGGGTACAGTCAGGGACTCAACCCATGCCTGCCCCTATGTCGCAGGGACCTTCGGGGTCTCAAAAGCGCCCACTATCCAAAATTGTTGACACAGATACCGACACGGATTCTGACTCCAGTGTCGACTACGATGATGCAAAGTTGCAGCCAAAATTGGCTAAATGTATTCGATATATGATTATTGCAATAAAAGATGTTTTGCATATCACAGAGGAACCTCCTGTCCCTGACACGAGGGTACACATGTATAAGGGAAAGAAACCTGAGATAACCTTTCCCCCCTCACATGAGTTGAACGAATTATGTGAAAAAGACTGGGAATCTCCAGACAAGAAACTGCAGATTCCCAAAAGGATTCTTATGGCGTATCCTTTCCCGCTAACGGACAGGATACGGTGGGAATCCTCCCCTAGGGTGGATTAAGCATTGACACGCTTATCCAGAAAGGTAGCGCTACCATCCCAAGATACGGCTACTCTCAAGGATCCTGCGGACCGCAAGCAGGAGGTTACCTTGAAGTCCATTTACACACATTCTGGTACCTTACTCAGACCGGCGATTGCGTCGGCCTGGGTTTGTAGCGCGGTAGCAGCATGGTCAGATACCTTATCAGCGGAAATTGAGACCCTAGATAAGGATACCATTTTATTGACCCTAGGGCATATAAAAGATGCTGTCCTATATATGAGAGATGCTCAAAGAGACATTAGTCTACTGGGTTCTAGAATCAACGCTATGTCGATTTCTGCTAGACGAGTCCTATGGACCCGGCAATGGACAGGTGATGCCGACTCAAAGAGGCATATGGAGTTATTACCTTAAAAGGGTGAGGAATTGTTTGGAGAAGGTCTCTCGGACCTGGTCTCCACAGCTACAGCTGGTAAATAATTTTTTTTGCCTTATATTCCCTCACAGCCTAAGGAAGCGCCACATTATCAAATGCAGTCCTTTCGATCACAAAGAAACAAGAAAGTACAGGGTGCATCCTTTCTTGCCAGAGGTAGGGGCAGAGGGGAAAAAAGCTGCACAACACAGCTAGTTCCCAGGACCAGAAGTCCTCCCCGGCCTCTACAAAATCCACCGCATGACGCTGGGGCTCCACTGAGGGAGTCCGTCCCAGTGGGGTCACGTCTTTGACTTTTCAGCCACATCTGGGTTCACTCACAGGTGGATCCCTGGGCGATAGAAATTGTCTCCCAGGGTTACAAGCTGGAATTCGAAGAGGTGCCCCCTCGCCGGTTTTTCAAATCGGCCCTACCAGCTTCTCCCCCAGAAAGGGAGATAGTGTTAAATGCAATTCACAAATTGTATCTTCAACAGGTTGTGGTCAAGGTTCCCCTGCTTCAACAAGGAAGGGGATATTACTCGACCCTGTTTGTAGTCCCGAAACCGGACGGTTCGGTCAGACCCATATTTAAAATCCCTGAACATATACTTGAAAAGGTTCAAGTTCAAGATGGAATCGCTAATAGCAGTCATCGCCAGCCTGGAAGGGGGGAATTTTATGGTATCTCTGGACATAAAGGATGCATACCTTCATGTTCCCATTTATCCACCTCATCAGGCGTACCTAAGATTTGCGGTACAGGATTGTCATTACCAATTTCAGACGTTGCCGTTTGGTCTCTCCACGGCCCCGAGAATTTTCACCAAGGTAATGGCGGAAATGATGGTGCTCCTGCGAAAGCAAGGTGTCACAATTATCCCGTACTTGGACGATCTCCTCATAAAAGCGAGATCAAGAGAGCAGTTGCTGAACAGCGTATCACTTTCACTGAAGGTGTTACAGCGACACGGCTGTATTCTCAATATCCCCAAGTCGCAGTTGGTTCCTACGACTCGTCTGACTTTCTTGGGCATGATTCTGGATACGGACCAGAAAAGGGTTTATCTTCCGATAGAGAAGGCCCAGGAACTCATGACTCTGGTCAGGAACCTATTGAAACCAAAACAGGTGTCAGTGCATCACTGCACTCGAGTCCTGGGAAAGAGGGTGGCATCATACGAGGCCATTCCCTTCGGCAGGTTCCATGCGAGGATCTTCCAATGGGACCTACTGGACAAGTGGTCCGGGTCACATCTACAGATTCATCAGTTGATCACCCTATCCCCCAGGGCCAGGGTATCTCTCCTGTGGTGGCTGCAGAGTACTCACCTTCTAGAGGGCCGCAGGTTCGGCATTCAGGACTGGATCCTGGTGACCACGGATGCGAGTCTCCGAGGTTGGGGAGCAGTCACACAGGGAAGAAATTTCCAAGGTCTTTGGTCAAGTCAGGAGACTTGTCTTCACATCAACATCCTGGAACTAAGGGCCATATACAACGCCCTACGGCAAGCGGAGACCTTACTTCGCGACTAACCAGTTCTGATCCAGTCAGACAACGTCACCGCAGTAGCTCACGTAAACCGCCAAGGCGGCACAAGGAGCAGAGCGGCAATGGCGGAAGCCACCAGAATTCTTTGCTGGGTGGAGAATCATGTAAGCGCACTGTCAGCAGTGTTCATTCCGGGAGTGGACAACTGGGAAGCAGACTTCCTCAGCAAACACGACCTGCATCCAGGAGAGTGGGGACTTCATCAGGAAGTTTTCGCACAGATTGCAAGTTGGTGGGGACTGCCCCAGATAGACATGATGGCGTCCCGTCTCAACAAAAAGCTACAGAGGTATTGCGCCAGGTCAAGAGACCCTCGGGCAGTAGCTGTAGACGCCCTAGTGACACCGTGGGTGCTCCGGTCGGTCTATGTATTTCCTCCTCTTCCTCTCATACCCAAGGTGTTGAGAATAGTAAGAAAAAGAGGAGTGAGAACAATCCTCATTGTTTCAGAAATCCTCATTGTTTCAGATTGGCCACGAAGGACCTGGTATCCGGATCTGCAGGAAATGCTCACAGAAGATCCGTGGCCTCTTCCTCTAATACAGGACCTGTTGCAACACGGGCCTTGTCTGTTCCAAGACTTACCGCGGTTGCGTTTGACGGCATGGCGGTTGAACGCCGGATCCTAGCGGAAAAGGGTATTCTGGATGAGGTCATTCCTATGCTCATAAAGGCTAGGAAGGACGTGACAGCTAAGCATTATCACCGTATATGGCGAAAATATGTGTCTTGGTGTGAGGCCAAGAATGCTCCTACGGAAGAATTCCATCTGGGCCACTTACTTCACTTCCTACAAACTGGAGTGAATATGGGCCTAAAATTAGGCTCCATTAAGGTTCAGATTTCGGCCTTATCCATTTTCTTTCAAAGAGAATTGGCTTCTCTTCCAGAAGTACAGACTTTTGTAAAGGGAGTGCTGCATATTCAGCCTCCTTTTGTACCTCCGGTGGCACCTTGGGACCTTAACGTGGTGTTGAGTTTCCTTAAGTCCCACTGGTTTGAACCACTTAAAATGGTGGAGTTGAAATATCTCACTTGGAAAGTGGTCATGTTGTTAGCCTTGGTTTCGGCTAGGCGAGTGTCGGAATTGGCGGCTTTGTCTCATAAAAGCCCCTATCTAGTTTTTCATATGAACCAACCTATTGTGGTGCCTGTGGCTACGCGAGACTTGGAGGATTCCGAGTCCCTTGATGTAGTCAGGGCTTTGAAAATTTACGTGGCCAGAACGGCTAGAGTCAGAAAAACAGAAGCACTGTTTGTCCTATATGCGGCCAACAAGGTTGGCGCCCCTGCTTCAAAGCAGACTATTGCTCGCTGGCTCTGTAACATGATTCAGCAGGCGCATTCGACAGCTGGATTGCCGTTAGCAAAATCGGTTAAGGCCCATTCCACTAGGAAGGTGGGCTCATCTTGGGTGACTGCAACTATGCCGAGCTGCTACTTGGTCGGGTTCAAACACCTTTGCAAAGTTCTATAAGTTTGATACCCTGGCTGAGGAGGACCTCCTGTTTGCTCAATCGGTGCTGCAGAGTCATCCGCACTCTCCTGCCTGTTTGGGAGCTTTGGTATAATCCCCATGGTCCTTACGGAGTCCCCTGCATCGTCTAGGACGTAAGAGAAAATACGATTTTAAACCTACCGGTAAATCTTTTTCTCGTAGTCCGTAGAGGATGCTGGGTGCACGTCCCAAGTGCGGACTACTTCTGCAAGACTTGTATATAGTTATTGCTTACATAAGGGTTATGTTATAGTTTTCATCTGTCTTCGACTGATGCTATGTTGTTGTCATACTGTTAACTGGGTAGTATATCACAAGTTATACGGTGTGATTGGTGTGGGCTGGTATGAATCCTGCCCTTGGATTAACAAAATCCTTTCCTCGTACTGTCCGTCTCCTCTGGGCACAGTTTCTCTAACTGAGGTCTGGAGGAGGGGCATAGAGGGAGGAGCCAGTGCACACCCAGATCTAAAGTCTTTCTTAAAGTGCCCATGTCTCCTGCGGATCCCATCTATCCCCATGGTCCTTACGGAGTCCCCAGCATCCTCTACGGACTACGATAAATATTTACCGGTAGGTTTAAAATCTTATTTTTACAAGTATCACACCCAGGATTAGAAACCACACCCTATTACACTGGAAGCAGACACCTTACTGATGAAGCTGTTTGCTCCTGTATAGGAAATATGAGAATTTTAACTATATGAAGATATTTCTCTGACAATTACACGTAACTTCATATAGCAAGAATTCTCATGCTTCCTACGCAGGAGCAAATAACTCAATCGGTAAAGTGTCTGGTGTTAGTGTAACAGGTCATGGGTTCTAATCCTGGGTATGACTGCTAAGAAATTTGTGATTTAAAATATAAGACAATTAAATGTATAAATACAGTATATACATTTTTTTCAGAACACTCCACACACACACACGCACATACATATATTTATATTAATATAGGAAATAGGGGGGCACCACTATTTATCTTGCCTCCGGGCGACGGTGACGAACTTACGCCACTGAAAACATGCACAGTTGGGGTAATGAGGACTGAGTTTGCAGACCTATGCTTTAGCCCCTTTCACATCTCCAATGCCGGATCCTACTCGTGAATTGGAAACGGGTCCTTCCCGTGTGGGATCCGGCATTGGAGCTTAAGCTCTGGCTTCCCGACCTGGCAATATGCTGGGTCAGTTACCATAGCGGTGGGGGGCGGAGCCGGCAACAGAGGCGGCGCTGGAAGATGAGCTCATCTCTGCGCCGCCTCTCAGACTGAAGGAACTGGTAAACAAAAAGAAAATAAAAATTCATTTTTACTACGGAATATATTAAGGCAGATGAGTGAACTAAAAAAAATGGTAAAGAAAAATGTATCCTTGAATAAAATTAATATTCACTTGGCCTATATATAGGCTCAATGGATTTTCGTTGACAAACAATATCATCGAAGGGCTTAACCTGAGTTACTGGGACTACAATGTAACTGATATTTGTGATTTCAGTTCATTTTTTTCTTAGGGAATTGTTTATACGAACCTTGTTAGCTCAGTATTATAGTCTGCTGCTTCAGCAATCCTTGAGAAAAATTTATCAGATGTTTAAATCGGGCTGTTTACTCTTTACATTGTGCTTAGTTTTGATGTGTAGCCATCACGGTTCTGCTGTATTGGAATGTTATTTATGTAATTGTAATACAAGGCAGCATTGCATACGTGTATTGTGGGGCTTGATTATTGTTGTTTTACACGCATTGTTTGTAAGATAAATAATTGATGTGGTCTAATCCTAATGGAGTAAGGTCCTGGATACAATGCTGCACATTGCTGAAGCGCTGGCCAGATGGTTTGGGCTGCAAGGGCTGCATTCCGGGACCATACCCGGGAGGTAGGGCTCGTGCTGCCCGGAGGTGAGGGGAGCTGAACCGCGTGGAGACAGGAAAGGAGGGAGAGCGGCGGCGGTTGGTGGCGCAGCAGTACGAAGGGCAGCGGTTCTGGAGCGGAGTGAGGAGAGTCATGGCAGCGGAGCAGGGGCCAGCAATCCCAGTAGCGAGAGCGGTGGTCACCGGGCAGAGAGGAAGGCAGATGCGAGATCGGCCAGTACTACCCGGCTCTTACCGTAGCAGCTTGTGTGTGAAGGTGAAGGCAGCGGTTGCTGGCTGGCAGGAGAGATCGGAACTGCTGGCTGCGCTGGCGGTGAGTAGAGCGGCTCCTGTGTCCAGTCTCCAAGTGAGGGGAGAGGTCACAGCTATAAACAGCCTGCAGCAGCGGAGGCGGCTCCCTATACCTAGGAATCAGTAGAGACTGGCTGCTCCATAGCAACGCAGGAAGCTATTACTGAGCTTCACAGAAGGCCGAAGGGGGAGTCCCTGTGTGCAGTAGTGAGGGGCTAGCTGACCCAGCCTATCCCCAGCCAGGGGAGGAGTCAGGTGAGCCAGAGCCTGCTGATACCCAACTCAGTAACGTAAGTGTAATTATATACTGCTCCGCCCCAACACTATTACTCCCCGATAGCCCGTTATAAACCTTGCAGGCAGAGTCACAGATTGCCATCAATTGACAGTGTGGGCAGCAGTAACACAGGCAGTCAGTGGAGGAAAGTGTATTCTGACGCTAATAGTGCATTCAGATGGGATAGCGATCAGACAGCTTTTGTTCACCCTGGAGCTATAACTAAAAGTCCAACTCTTGAACAAATTGTTCCTCCCGGTTGGTCCATTACAGAGGTCATAGCGACCAACAGGAGGAGGCTTCCACTACAGTAATTAGCTTTCTGTAGTTATAAAGCCTACCAGTGTATCTGCATAGAGTGACAGCTGTGAATTTAGGCACATGAGATGAAAGACAAAGAAGCTAATGGTATTTATGTCAGCTGTGCGTATGCATAGTACTCCGGACTGGATAGTACAGTATTAGTATGAGATAAGCAAACTCTGGGATCCAACCGGCTTATATGCTCTTAATTACCCTATGTTCCCGATTAATGGTCTTTTCCTAATATCACCCTGCCAAAAGAACTGAGGGAGAAAGCAACTAATGATACACCGAGGCCGGACATCGTCCTTGGTGGGACGCTAACCTCTGGTAGTACTCCCTGACATTAGTGTGCCTTCTGAAATTCTCTGACCAAGCAAGGAAGCTAGTAACTGTTACCGGGGCCGGTCATTACTGACTTGCATACTAGAAGATGGATAGGTCAATGGAGTACCACCTCCTGCATATATATGACCAACCTTTTCTTCATCCTGCAGGAGGAGCAACTGTATCACTAGTACTGTAGTTTAGTCGTGCATATTATTCGTCAAAGGCCCTGACTATCTATTATAACTAAAAGAGGCCACAGGTTATCATTACCGAGTTAAAGTGTACACTATATTGTTTTTCCTGGCCAAGGAGAGATTTTTTTATTTTTTTTTTGTAATGCATGCACAATTATTGTATAGGTAATTGTGGGGATTGATGAGTTGTTGCCTATGTTATTAGTCTACTGTGGGAAAATGGTTATTGTAAATACAACATTGCAGTATTAAACAAAGTTACTTACCTGTCATATGTATGTCTGCCTGCAAAACGAAGTGATTCCTGGATCCTGGAAAGAAGAACATGTATAGGATTGAGCAACTGCTTTTATATAGGGGCAGAACACATTACACTCCCACATCTTCACAAGCTTACCCAAGCGAGCCTAGACTGTACATTTAGCTTGGGTGAAGGCACTCGCAGATAATAATCGCCCGATAATATCGTGCGATGGGGTGGGTTACATAATATTGGATACAAATATAATATGTATTTGACAATCCTTTTTCTCTGACGTCCTAGTGGATGCTGGGGACTCCGTAAGGACCATGGGGAATAGCGGCTCCGCAGGAGACTGGGCACAGCTAAGAAAGATTTAGGACTACCTGGTGTGCACTGGCTCCTCCCACTATGACCCTCCTCCAGACCTCAGTTAGAATCCTGTGCCCGGCTGAGCTGGATGCACACTAGGGGCTCTCCTGAGCTCCTAGAGAGAGAGTATATTTTAGGTTTTTTATTTTACAGTGAGATCTGCTGGCAACAGACTCACTGCAGCGAGGGACTAAGGGGAGAAGAAGCGAACCTACCTAACTGGCGGTAGCTTGGGCTTCTTAGGCTACTGGACACCATTAGCTCCAGAGGGATCGACCGCATGGAACCGGCCATTGATGTTCGGTCCCAGAGCCGCGCCGCCGGCCCCCTTACAGAGCCAGAAGCAAGAAGAGTCCGGAAAATCGGCGGCAGAAGACATCAGTCTTCACCAAGGTAGCGCACAGCACTGCAGCTGTGCGCCATTGCTCCTCATACACACTTCACACTCCGGTCACTGAGGGTGCAGGGCGCCCTGAGCAGCAATAAAAACACCTTGGCTGGCAAATATATCACAATATATAGCCCCAGAGGCTATATATGTGATAAATACCCCTGCCAGAATCCATAAAAAAGCGGGAGAAAAGTCAGCAAAAAAGGGGCGGAGCTATCCCCCTCAGCACACTGGCGCCATTTTCTCTTCACAGTGCAGCTGGAAGACAGCTCTCCCCTGTAGTTTTCAGGCTCAAAGGGTTAAAAAGAGAGGGGGGGCACTAAATTTAGGCGCAATATTGTTTATACAAGCAGCTATTGGGGGAAAAATCACTCAGTTATAGTGTTAATCCCTGCATTATATAGCGCTCTGGTGTGTGCTGGCATACTCTCTCTCTGTCTCCCCAAAGGACTTTGTGGGGTCCTGTCCTCAGTCAGAGCATTCCCTGTGTGTGTGCTGTGTGTCGGTACGGCTGTGTCGACATGTGGGATGAGGAAGGTTACGTGGAGGTGGAGCAGAGGCCGATAAATGGGATGTCGTCCCCTGTGGGGCCGACACCAGAGTGGATGGATAGGTGGAAGGTATTAACCGACAATGTCAACTCCTTACAAGGCTGGATGACGTAAAACAGCTGTGGGACAGCCGGCTTCTCAGCCCGCGCCTGCCCAGGCGTCTCAAAGGCCATCAGGGGCTCAAAAAAGCGCCCGTTACCTCAGATGGCAGACACAGATGTCGACACGGAGTCTGACTCCAGTGTCGACGAGGTTGAGACATATACACAATCCACTAGGAACATCTGTTACATGATCTCGGCAATGAAAAATGTGTTACGCATTTCTGACATGAACCCAAGTACCACATAAAAGGGGTTTTATTTTTGGGGAGAAAAAGCAGCCAGTGTTTTGTTCCCCTATCAGATGAATGAATGAAGTGTGTAAAGTCGCGTGGGTTCCCCCAATAAGAAACTGGTAATTTCTAAAAAGTTACTGATGGCGTACCCTTTCCCGCCAGAGGTCACGTTGGGAGATATCCCTTAGGGTGGATAAGGCGCTCACACGTTTGTCAAAAAAGGTGGCACTGTCGTCTTAGGATACGGCCACCTTGAAGGAGCCTGCTGATAAAAAGCAGGAGGCTATCCTGAAGTCTGTATATACACACTCAGGTTATATACTGAGACCTGCAATTGCCTCAGCATAAATAGTGCTGCTGCAGCGTGGTCTGATACCCTGTCAAATACTCTAAGACAGGGATAATAGTTTGCTAACATAGAGCATATTAAAGACGTCGTCTTATATATAAAGGATGCACAGAGGGATATTTGCTTGCTGGCATCCAGAATTAATGCAATGTCCATTCTGCCAGGAGGGTATTAGAAACCCGGCAGTGGACAGGTGATGCTGCCTATAAAAGGCACATGGAGATTCTGCCTTATAAGGGTGAGGAATTGTTTGGGGATGGTCTCTGGGACCTCGTATCCACAGCAACAGCTGGGAAGAAATTTTTTTTACCTCAGGTTTCCTCACAGCCTAAGAAAGCACCGTATTTTCAGGTACAGTCCTTTCGGCTTCAGAAAAGCAAGCGGGTCAAAGGCGCTTCCTTTCTGCACAGAGACAAGGGAAGAAGGTAAAAGCTGCACCAGCAGCCAGTTCCCAGGATCAAAAATCTTCCCCCGCTTCCTCTGAGTCCACCGCTTGACGTTGGGGCTCCACAGGTGGAGACAGGTGCGGTAGGGGCGCGTCTCGGGAACTTCAGGGACCAGTGGGTTTACCCACAGGTGGATCCCTAGGTTCTGCAAATAGTTTCACAGGGATACAGGCTGGAGTTCGAGGCGACTCCCCCTCGCCGTTACCTCACCTCAGCCTTGCCTGCTGCCCTCGGAGAAAGGTAGTACTTGCGGCAATTCACAAGCTGCACTTCCAGCAGGTGAAATCAAGGTACCCCTCCTTCAACAAGGCCGGGGTTACTATTCCAAAATGTTGTGGTACCGAAACCAGACGGTTCGGTGAGACCCATTCTAAAATTGAAAGCCTTGAACACTTATATACGAAGGTTCAAGTTCGAAATGGAATCGCTCAGGGCGATTTATTGCAAGCCTGGAGAATTTCATGGTATCACTGGACATCAAGGATGCTTACCTGCATGTCCCTATTTACCCTCTTCACCAGGAGTACCTCAAAATTGTAGTACAGGATTGTCATTACCAATTCCAGACGTTGCCGTTGGTCTGTCCCCGGCACCGAGGTATTTACCAAGGTAATGGCCAAAATAATTATCCCGTACTTGGACGATCTCCTTATAAAGGCGAGGTCCAGGGAGCAGTTGTTCGGCGGAGTAGCACTATCTCGGGAAGTGCTACAACAGCACGGCTGGATTCTGAATATTCCAAAGTCGCAGCTGGTTCCTACGACGTGTCTACTGTTCCTGAGTATGGTTCTGGACACAGAACAGGATAAAAAGTATTTCTCCCGGAGGAGAAGTCCAAGGAGTTGTCGTCTCTAGACAGAAACCTCCTAATACGTATACAGGTGTCGGTGCATCAATGCACGCGAGCCCTGGGAAGGATGGTAGCTTCTTACGAAGAAATTCCATTCGCCAGGTCCCATACAAGGATTTTCCAGTGGGATCTGTTGGACATGTGGTCCGGGTCGCATCTTCAGATGCATCGGTGGATAACCCTGTCTCCAAGGGCCAGGGTGTCGCTGTTGTGGTGGCTGCAGAGTGCTCATCTTCTAGGGGGCCGCAGATTTGGCATACAGGACTGGGTCCTGGTGACCACGGATGCCAGCCTTCGAAGCTGGGGGGCAGTCACACAGGGAAGAAACTTCCAAGGCTATGGAAAAGTCAGGAGACTTCCCTACACATAAATATTCTGGAACTAAGGGCCATTTACTATGCCCTAAGTCAGGCTAGACCCCTGCTTCAACACCGGCCGGTGCTGATCCAGTCAGACAACATCACGGCGGTCGCTCATGTAAACGACAGGGCGGCACAAGAAGCAGGATGGCGATGGCAGAAGCCACAAGGATTCTCCGTTGGGCGGAAAATCATGTGTTAGCACTGTCAGCAGTGTTCATTCCCGGAGTGGACAACTGAGAAGCAGACTTTCTCAGAAGACACGACCTCCACCCGGGAGAGTGGGGACTTCATCCAGAAGTCTTCCAAATGATTGTACACCGTTGGGAAAGGCCACAGGTGGACATGATGGCGTCCCGCCTCAACTAAAAGTTACAAAGATATTGCGCCAGGTCAAGGACCCTCAGGCGATAGCTGTGGACGCTCTGGTAACACCGTGGGTGTACCAGTCGGTGTATGTGTTCCCTTCTCTGCCTCTCTTACCCAGGGTAATAAGAATAATAATGAGAGGAGTAAGAACTATACTCATTGTTCCGGGTGGGCCAAGAAGAGCTTGGTAACCAGAACTCCAAGAAATGATCTCAGAGGACCCATGGCCTCTGCCGCTCAGACAGGACCTGCTGCAGCAGGGGGCCTGTCTGTTCCAAGACGTACCGCGGCTGCGTTGGACGGCATGGCGGTTGAACACCGGATCCTGAAGGGAATTCCGGAGGAAGTTATCCCTACGCTATTTAAAGCTAGGAAAGAAGTGAACGCTAACCATTATCACCGCATATGGCGGAAATATGTTGCGTACTGTGAGGCCAGGAAGGCCCCAAAGGAGAAATTTCAGCTAGGTCGATTTCTGCACTTCCTACAGTCAGAGGTGACTATGGGCCTACAATTGGGTTCCATTGAGGTCCAGATTTCGGCTCTATCGATTTTCTTCCAAAATGGAACTGGCTTCACTGCCTTAAGTTCAGACTTTTGTTAAGGGAGGGCTGCATAGTCAGCCCCCGTTTGTGCCTCCAGTGGCACCGTGGGATCTCAACGTGGTGTTGGATTTCCTGAAGTCGCATTGGGTTGAGCCACTTAAATCCGTGGAGCTATAATACCTCACGTGGAAAGTGGTCATTCTGTGGGCCTTGGCGTCGGCCAGGCGTGTATCAGAATTGACAAAAGCCCTTATCTGTATTTTATATGGGAAAGGCGAAATTGAGGACTCGTTCCCAATTCCTTCCTAAGGTGGTATCAGTTTTTCATGTGAACCAACCTATTGTGGTGCCTGCGGCTACTTGGGACTTGGAGGATTCCAAGTAACTGGACGTAGTCAGGGCCCTGAAAAGTATATGTTTCCAGGACAGCTGGAGTCAGGAAGACTGACTCGCTATTTATCCTGTATGCACCCAACAAGCTGGGTGCTCCTGCTTCTAAGCAGACGATTGCTCGCTGGATCTGTAGCATGATTCAACTTGCACATTCTGCGGCTGGACTGCCGCACCCTAAATCTGTAAAAGCCCATTCCACGAGGAAAGTGGGCTCTTCTTGGGCGGCTGCCCGAGGGGTCTCGGCTTTACAACTTTGCCGAGCTGCTACTTGGTCAGGGGCAAACACGTTTGCAAAATTCTACAAATTTGATACCCTGGCTGAGGAGGACCTTGAGTTCTCTCATTCGGTGCTGCAGAGTCATCCGCACTCTCCCGCCCGTTTGGGAGCTTTGGTATAATCCCCATGGTCCTTACGGAGTCCCCAGCATCCACTAGGACGTCAGAGAAAATAAGATTTTACTCACCGGTAAATCTATTTCTCGTAGTCCGTAGTGGATGCTGGGCGCCCGTCCCAAGTGCGGACTGTCTGCAATACTTGTATATAGTTATCGTTAACTAAAAGGGTTATTGTTGAGCCATCTGTTGAGAGGCTCTGTTATGTTCATACTGTTAACTGGGTATCATATCACGAGTTATACGGTGTGATTGGTGTGGCTGGTATGAGTCTTACCCGGGATTCAAAATCCTTCCTTATTGTGTCAGCTCTTCCGGGCACAGTATCCTAACTGAGGTCTGGAGGAGGGTCATAGTGGGAGGAGCCAGTGCACACCAGGTAGTCCTAAATCTTTCTTAGCTGTGCCCAGTCTCCTGCGGAGCCGCTATTCCCCATTTTCCTTACGGAGTCCCCTGCATCCACTACGGACTACGAGAAATAGATTTACCGGTGGAGTAAAATCTTATTTTCTCTTACGTCCTAGAGGATGCTGGGGACTCCGTAAGGACCATGGGGTATAGACGGGCTCCGGCAGGAGATAGGGTACCTAAAAAGAACTTTGATTATGGGTGTGCACTGGCTCCTCCCTCTATGCCCCTCCTCCAGACCTCAGTTAGATCTTGTGCCCAGAGGATAATGGGTGCACTGCAGAGAGCTCTCCAGAGTTTTCTGTGGAAAAAGAATTTTGTTAGGTTTTTTTTTTTCAGGGAGTCCTGTTGGCAACAGGCTCCCTGCATCGTGAGACCGAGGAGAGAGAAGTAGAGCTGGCTTGTTAAGTTGGGCACTGCTTCTAAGGCTACTGGACACCATTAGCTCCAGAGGGAGTCGGAACACAGGCCTCACCTGGGGTTCGTCCCGGAGCCGCGCCGCCGTCCTCCTCACAGATGCCGAAGATAGAAGCCGGGTGAGTATGAGAAGGCAAAGAAGACATCAGGCGGCAGAAGACATCAGATCTTCATGAGGTAAGCGTGCAGCGGTAAGCTGCGCGCCATTGCTCCCAGTCACACACACACAAGCAGGCACTGAAGGGTGCAGGGCGCAGGGGGGTGCAGGGCGCCCTGCACCCTTCAGTGCCTGCTTGTGTGTAATATTCCTCATATTTGGCATTGATAAGCATGGATTAGGCTGTGGCACAGTAAATCCGGTAACCCCCGCCATTTTTATATAGAAAGTTGATGGGACGGAAGCCCGCCGTCGGGTGGGCGGGGCTTGATCCTCAGCACTAACCAGCGCCATTTTCTCCACAGAGACTGCATGAGGAAACGCTGGCTCCCTGTTCTCTCCCCTGCTGAGCTTCACAGGCTGGAAAAAAGAGGAGGGGGGCACTTTGGCGACGCAGTGAGTGGAGATTACAATTATATACATATAACAGCGCTATCTGGGCATATATTCCAGTGTTTTTAAGCGCTGGGTGTGTGCTGGCATACTCTATCTCTCTGTCTCTCCTAAGGGCCTGGTTGGGGTTTTGTCCCCTTATAGGTAACTCCCTGTGTGTGTGGGGTGTCGGTACGTGTGTGTCGACATGTCTGAGGCGGAAGGCTTCTCCAAGGAGGAGGTGGAGCAAATGAGTGGTGTGTCCCCGTCTGTTGTGCCGACTCCAGATTGGATGGACATGTGGCATACGTTGCATGCAAGTGTGGCATCTTTACATAAAAGGCTTGATAAGGCTGGTTTAGGGGGGACATCAGGCGGTCAATCCTCAGATTGGACCGACTCACAGGGCCCGTCGGGGTCTCAAAAGCGTCCCTTAACACAAGACACTACTACCGACACGGATTCTGATTCCATTGTCGACTATGACGAAGTAAAATTGCACCCTAGGGTGACTAAAACCATTCAGTGTATGATTGTGGCAATAAGGGATGTGTTGCATATTGTGGATGAACCCTCGGTCCCCGACACAAGGGTACACATGTTTAAGGAAAAGAAACAGATTATTAATTTTCCCACATCGCATGAATTAAATGAGTTCTTTGAAAAAGCATGGGAGACTCCGGATAAGAGACCGCAGATCCCCAAAAGAATTTATATGGCATACCCCTTCCCTAAGCAGGACAGGGAAATTTGGGAATCACCCCCCACTGTGGACAAGGCCCTGACGCGCTTGTCCAAAAAAGTGGCGCTACAGTCTCCTGACACAGCGGCCCTTAAGGACCCTGCAGATCGCAGGCAAGAAACTACCTTAAAGGGTATTTATTCTCATACGGGTGCTGTGTTAAGACCGACGATTGCGTCGGCATGGGTGTGTAGCGCAATTGCAGCTTGGACAGATGAGCTGACAGATCAATTTGATACTATGGATAAGGATACTATATTCCTAACTCTAGCCCATATAAAAGACGCAGTCTTATTTATGAGGGATGCTCAAAGGGACATTGGATTGCTAGCTTCTAGGGCCAATGCCATGTCTATCTCAGCAAAAAGATCCTTATGGACTCGCCAATGGACGGGTGATGCGGATTCCAAAAAACATATGGAAGTACTACCCTATAAGGGTGATGTATTGTTTGGGGATGGGCTGACGGACCTGGTTTCCACAGCTACAGCAGGTAAATCAAATTTTTTACCATATATTCCCCAACAGCAAAAGAAAGCAACACCCTATCAGATGCAGTCCTTTCGGTCGCACAAGTCCAAAAGAGGTCGGGGATCCTCTTTCCTCGCCAGAGGTAAGGGCAGAGGCAAGAGAGCACCTGCTTCGGCAGGTGCCCAGGAACAAAAGTCCTCCCCGGCTGCTCCAAAACCCACAGCATGACGCTGGGACTCCCCTGAGGGAGTCCGCACCGGTGGGGGCACATCTTCGACTTTTCAGTCAGGACTGGGTCAGTTCGGACCTGAATCCCTGGGTGTTGGAAATAGTTTCCCAGGGTTACAAATTGGAGTTCGAGGAGGTGCCCCCGCGCCGATTTTTCAAATCGGCCCTACCAGCTTCCACATCGGAAAGGGATGTAGTGTTAGCTGCAATTCAAACGCTGTGTATACAGCAAGTGAGAATCAAGGTTCCCCTGCACCAGCAGGGAAGAGGTTACTATTCAACCCTATTTGTGGTCCCGAAACCGGACGGTACGGTCAGACCGATTTTGAATCTGAAATCCCGAAACCTGTACATAAAAAGATTCAAATTCAAAATGGAATCTCTCAGAGCAATAATAGCCAACGTGGAGGAGGGGGAGTTTATGGTGTCTCTGGACATAAAGGATGCGTACCTTCATGTCCCCATATATGCCCCCCATCAGGAATACCTGAGATTCGCTGTACAGGATTGTCATTACCAATTTCAGACGTTGCCGTTTGGACTTTCCACGGCCCCGAGGATTTTCACCAAGATAATGGCGGAAATGATGGTGGTCCTGCGCAAGCATGGAGTCACAATTATCCCATACTTGGACGATCTCCTGATAAAAGCGAGATCAAGAGAGAAATTGCTGAGCAGTGTGGCGCTCTCTCTGAGAGTGCTCCAGCAACACGGTTGGATTCTAAATCTACCGAAGTCACAGTTGATTCCGACAACTCGACTACCGTTCCTAGGTATGATACTGGATACGGAACAAATGAAGGTCTTCCTTCCAATAGAGAGAGCCCAAGACATCCAGAACATGGTCAGAGACCTGCTAAAACCGAAAAGGGTGTCAGTTCACCAATGCACTCGAGTTCTGGGGAAAATGGTGGCGGCCTACGAGGCCATTCCCTTCGGAAGGTTCCATGCAAGGACTTTTCAATGGGACCTTCTGGACAAGTGGTCCGGGTCCCATCTGCATTTACATCGGAAAATAACTCTGTCCCCAGGAACCAGAGTGTCCCTCCTGTGGTGGTTGCAAAGTGCTCACCTGCTGGAGGGTCGCCGGTTCGGGATGCAGGACTGGATCCTGGTTAAAATGGACGCGAGCCTCCGAGGATGGGGAGCGGTCACACAGGGAAAGACTTTTCAGGGTCTTTGGTCAGACCAGGAGTCCTGTCTACACATCAATGTGTTGGAACTCGGGGCCATTTACAACGGCCTTCGACAAGCCGAGAGTTTTCTTCGAAACCTACCGGTTCTGATTCAATCAGACAATGTCACAGCAGTGGCTCATGTGAACCGCCAAGGCAGGACAAGAAGCAGAGTCGCAATGGCGGAAGCCACAAAAATACTTCGCTGGGCGGAAAATCATGTAAGCGCTCTTGTCGGCTGTCTTCATTCCGGGAGTGGACAACTGGGAAGCAGACTTCCTCAGCAGACACGATCTCCATCCAGGAGAGTGGGGACTTCATCAAGATGTCTTTGCAGACGTAACACGTCTTTGGGGAACTCCTCAAATAGACATGATGGCATCACGCCTCAACAAAAAACTTCGGCGGTATTGCCCCAGGTCTCGGGACCCTCAGGCAGTAGCAGTAGACGCACTGGTAACACCGTGGTGTTCGAATCGGTCTGTGTTTCCTCCTCTTCTTCTCATCACGAAAGTGTTGAGGATCATAAGACGAAGAAGAGTACAGGCGATACTCGTTGTCCCAGACTGGCCTCGAAGGGCCTGGTACTCGAATCTACAAGAGATGCTCACAGGAGACCCCTGGCCTCTTCTTCTGAGGGAAGACCTGTTGCAGCAGGGGCCCTGTGTATTTCAAGACTTACCGCGGTTACGTTTGACGGCATGGCGGTTGAACGCCGAATCCTAGTGAAAAAGGGGATTCCGGAAGAGGTCATCCCTACTTTAATAAAGGCTAGGATGGAGGTGACGATAAAACATTATCACCGTATCTGGCGGAAGTATGTGTCTTGGTGTGAGACCAAGAATGCACCTACGGAAGATTTTCATGTGGGTCGTCTTCTCCACTTCTTACAGACTGGAGTGGATATGGGCCTGAAATTGGGCTCGGTTAAGGTACAGATTTCGGCCCTCTCGATTTTTCTTTCAGAAGGAATTGGCTTCTCTTCCAGAAGTCCAGACGTTTGTAAAGGGAATGCTGCACATCCAGCCCCCTTTTGTGCCTCCAGTGGCATCATGGGACCTGAACGTGGTGTTGCAGTTCCTAAAATCACACTGGTTTGAACCGCTTAACAAGGTTGAGTTGAAATTTCTTACCTGGAAGGTGGTCATGTTGTTGGCCTTAGCATCAGCAAGGCGAGTGTCAGAATTGGCGGCTCTTTCACACAAGAGCCCCTACTTGATTTTTCATGTGGATTGAGCTGAATTGAGGACACGTCCGCAATTTTTGCCTAAAATGGTTTCGTCGTTCCATATGAATCAACCTATGTGGTGCCTGTGGCTACCGGTGACCTGAAGGATTCCAGATCCCTGGACTTAGTCAGGGCCTTAAAGATTTATGTAGCCAGGACGGCTAGAATTAGGAAAACAGAGGCTCTGTTTGTCCTGTATGCGGCCAATAAGATTGGCGCTCCTGCTTCAAAGCAGACTATTGCTCGCTGGATCTGTAATACGATTCAGCAGGCTCACTCTACGGCTGGATTGCCGGTACCAAATTCGGTTAAGGCCCATTCCACTAGGAAGGTGGGCTCTTCTTGGGCGGCTGCCTGAGGCGTCTCGGCTTTACAACTTTGCCGAGCGGCGACTTGGTCGGGGTCAAACACTTTTGCTAAATTCTACAAGTTTGATACCCTGGCTGATGAGGACCTAGCGTTTGCTCAGTCGGTGCTGCAGAGTCATACGCACTCTCCCGCCCGATTGGATGCTTTGGTATAAAGCCCATGGTCCTTACAGAGTCCCCAGCATCCTCTAGGACGTAAGAGAGAATAAGATTTTAAACCTACCGGTAAATCTATTTCTCCTAGTCCGTAGAGGATGCTGGGCGCCCGTCCCAGTGCGGAAGCTCTGCAAGACTTGTATATAGTTGTTGCTTACATAAGGGTTATGTTACAGTTGACATCGGTCTTGGACCGTTACTGTTGTTGTTGTTCATACTGTTAACTGGTTATGTATGTTCCAGGTTACATGGTATGATTGGTGTGGGCTGGTATGAATCTTGCCCTTGGATTGCTAAATCCTGCCTTGTATTGTCCATCTCCTCTGGGCACAGTTCTCTAACTGAGGTCTGGAGGAGGGGCATAGAGGGAGGATGCAGTGCACACCCCTAGTCAAAGTTCTTTTTAGGTGCCCTATCTCCTGCCGGAGCCCGTCTATACCCCATGGTCCTTACGGAGTCCCCAGCATCCTCTACGGACTAGGAGAAATAGATTTACCAGTAGGTTTAAAATATTATTTCTCTTAACGTCCTAGTGGATGCTGGGAACTCCGAAAGGACCATGGGGAATAGCGGCTCCGAAGGAGGCTGGGCACTCTAGAAAGATTTATGACTACCTGGTGTGCACTGGCTCCTCCCACTATGACCCTCCTCCAAGCCCCAGTTAGATCTTGTGCCCGGCCGAGGTTGGATGCACACTAGGGGCTCTCCTGAGCCTCTAGAAAGAAAGTATAGAATTAGGTTTTTTATTTTCAGTGAGACCTGCTGGCAACAGGCTCACTGCAGCGAGGGACTAAGGGGAGAAGAAGCGAACTCGCCTGCTTGCAGCCGGATTGGGCTTCTTAGGCTACTGGACACCATTAGCTCCAGAGGGATCGACCGCAGGCCCAGTCCTTGGTGTTCGGTCCCGGAGCCGCGCCGCCGTCCCCCTTACAGAGCCAGAAGCAAGAAGAGGTCCGGAAAATCGGCGGCAGAAGACATCAGTCTTCACCAAGGTAGCGCACAGCACTGCAGCTGTGCGCCATTGCTCCTCATGCACACTTCACACTCCGGTCACTGAGGGTGCAGGGCGCTTGGGGGGGGGCGCCCTGAGCAGCAATAAAAACACCTTGGCTGGCAAAAATACCACAATATATAGCCCCAGAGGCTATATATGTGGTAAATACCCCTGCCAGAATCCAGAAAAAAGCGGGAGAATAGGCCACGGAAAAGGGGCGGAGCTATCTCCCTCAGACACACTGGCGCCATTTTCTCTTCACAGTGCAGCTGGAAGAAAGCTCCCCAGGCTCTCCCCTGTAGTTTTCAGGCTCAAAGGGTTAAAAAGAGAGGGGGGCACTAAATTTAGGCGCAATATTGTATATACAAGCAGCTATGGGGGAAAATTCACTCAATTATAGTGTTAATCCCCACATTATATAGCGCTCTGGTGTGTGCTGGCATACTCTCTCTCTGTCTCCCCAAAGGGCTTTGTGGGGTCCTGTCCTCAGTCAGAGCATTCCCTGTGTGTGTGCGGTGTGTCGGTACAGCTGTGTCGACATGTTTGAGGAGGAGGCTTATATAGTGACGGAGCAGATGCCGATAAATGTGATGTCGCCCCCTGTGGGGCCGACACCAGAGTGGATGGTTAGGTGAAAGGTATTAACCGACAGTGTCAACTCCTTACATAAAAGGGTGGATGACGTAACAGCTGTGGGACAGCCGGCTTCTCAGCCCGCGCCTGCCCAGGCGTCTCAAAGGCCATCAGGGGCTCAAAAACGCCCGCTCATTCAGATGGCAGACACAGATGTCGACACGGAGTCTGACTCCAGTGTCGACAAGGTTGAGACATATACACAATCCACTGGGAACATCCGTGACTTGATCCCGGCAATAAAAAATGTGTTACACATTTCTGACATTAGCCTCTAAAAATGGGTTTTTATGTTTGGGGAGAAAAAGCAGGCAGTGTTTTGTTCCCCCATCAGATGAATGAATGAAGTGTGTGAGAAGCGTGGGTTCCCCCTGATAAGAAACTGGTAATTTCTAAAAAGTTACTGATGGCGTACCTTTTCCCGCCAGAGGATAAGTTACGCTGGGAGATATCCCCTAGGGTGGATAAGGCGCTCACACGGTTGTCAAAATAGGTGGCACTGCCGTTTTAGGAACGGCCACTTTGAAGGTACCTGTTGATAAAAAGCAGGAGGCTATCCTGAAGTCTGTATTTACACACTCAGGTACTAGACTGAAACCTGCAGAGCGTGCTGCTGCAGCGTGGTCGGTGACCCAGTCAAACATACTAGTTTGCTAACATGAGAACATATTAAAGACGTTGTCTTATATATGAGGGATGCACAGAGGGATATTTTGCCGGCTGGCATCCAAAATGAATGTAATGTCCATTCTGTCATTAGGGTATTAGAGACCTGTCACTGGACAGGTGATGCTGACTTTAAAAGGCGCATAGAGATTCTGCCTTATAAGGGTGAGGAATTATTTGGGGATGGTCTCTGGGACCTCGTATCCGCAGCAACAGCTGGGAAGAAATATTTTTACCTCAGTTTTCCTCACAGACTAAGAAAGCACTGTATTATCAGGTACAGTCCTTTCGGCTTCAGAAAAGCAAGCGGGTCAAAGGCGCTTCCTTTCTGTACAGAGACAAGGGAAGAGGGAAAAAGCTGCACCAGTCAGCCTGTTCCCAGAATCATAATTCTTCTCTCGCTTCCTCTGAGTCCACAGCATGACGCGGGGGCTCCACAGTTGTAGCCAGGTACGGTGGGGGGGCCGTCTCAAAAATTTCAGCGATCAGTGGGCTCGCTCACAGGTGGATCCCTGTTTCATTCAAGTAGTATTTCAAGGGTACAAGCTGGAATTCGAGATGTCTTCCCCCCGCCGTTTCCTCAAATATGCCTTGCCGACAACTCCCTCAGGCAGGGAGGCTGTGCTAGAGGCAATTAATAAGCTGTATTCCCATCAGGTAATACTTAAGGTGCCCCTACTTCAACAAGGACGGGGTTACTATTCCACACGGTTTGGGGTACCGAAACCGCATGGTTCGGTGTGACCCTTTTTTATATTTAAAATCCTTGAACACATACATAAAAAAATTCAAGTTCAAGATGGAATCGCTCAGGGCGGTTATTGCAAGCCTGGACGAGGGGGATTACATGGGATCCCGGGACATCAAGGATGCTTACCTGCATGTCCCCATTTACTATCCTCGCCAGGAGTACCTCAGATTTGTGGTACAGGATTACCATTACCAAGTCCAGACTCTGCAGTTTGGACTGTACATGGCACCGAGGGTGTTACCAAGGTAATGGCCGGAATGATGATACTCCTTCGAAAATGGGGAGTTTTTAATGATCCCGTACTTGGACAATCTCCTTATAAGGGCGAGGTCCAAGGAGCAGTTGCTAGTCGGGGTAGCACTATTTTGGAAAGTGCTACAACAGCACGGTTGGATTCTAAACAGTCCAAAGACACGGCTGTTTCCTACGACACGTCTACTGTTCCTGGGGATGGTTCTGGACACAGACCAGAAATAAGTGTTTCTCCCGGAGGAGAAAGCCAAGGAGCTGTCATCTCTAGTCAGAGACCTCCTGAAGCCAAAACAGTTATCGGTGCATCATTGCACGCGAGTCCTGGGAAAAATGATAGCTTCCTACGAAGCAATCCCATTCGGCAGGTTCCATGCAAGAACTTTTCAGGGGGACCTGTTAGACAAGTGGTCCGGATCACATCTTCAGATGCATCGGCTGATAACCCTGTCTCCAAGGACCAGGGTATCTCTACTGTAGTGGCTGCAGAGTGCCCATCTTCAAGAGGGCCGCAGGTTCGACATACAGGACTAGGTCCTAGTGACCATGGATGCCAGCCTTTGAGGCTGGGGGGCAGTCACACAGGGAAGAAGCTTCCAGGGACTTTGGTCAAGTCAGGTGACTTCCCTACATAAATATTCTGGAACTGAGGGCCATTTACAATGCCCTGAGTCAGGCAAGGCCTCTGCTTCAAAAGGCCGGTCCTGATCCAATCAGACAACATCACGGCAGTCGCCCATGTAAACCAACAGGGCGGCACAAGAAGCAGGATGGCGATGGCAGAAGCCACAAGGATTTTCCGATGGGCGGAAAATCATGTGTTAGCACTGTCAGCAGTGTTCATTCCCGGAGTGGACAACTGGGAAGCAGATCTTCTCAGCAGACACGACTTCCACCCGAGAGAGTGGGGACTTCATCCAGAAGTCTTCCTAAGGATTGTACACCATTGGGAAAGGCCACAGGTGGACATGAAGGCGTCCCGCCTCAACAAAAAGCTATAAAAGATATTGCGCCAGGTCAAGGGACCTTCAGGCGATAGCTGTGGACGCTCTGGTAACACCGTGGGTGTACCAGTCGGTTTATGTGTTCCCCCCTCTGCCTCTCATACCAAAGGTACTGAGAATAATAAGAAGGCGAGGAGTAAGAACGATACTCGTGGTTCCGGATTGGCCAAGAAGAGCCTGGTACCCAGAACTTCAAGAAATTATATCAGAGGACCCATGGCCTCTGTCGCTCAGACAGGACCTGCTGCGGCAGGGGCCTTGTCTGTTCCAAGACTTACCGCAGGTACGTTTTGATGGCATGGCGGTTGAACGCCGGATCCTAAAGGAAAAGGGTATTCCGGAGGAAGTCATTCCTACGCTGATTCAAGCCAGGAAAGATGTAACTGCAAAACATTATCACCGCATATGGCGGAAATATGTTGCTTGGTGTGAGGCCACAAAAGGCCCCAACAGAGGAATTTCAACTAGGTCGATTTCTGCATTTCCTACAAGCAGGAGTGTCTATGGGCCTAAAATTAGGCTCCATTAAGATACAGATCTCGGCTCTGTCGATTTTCTTCCAGAAAGAATTAACTTCAGTACCTGAAGTTTAGACATTGTAAAAGGAGTGCTGCATATTCAGCCCCCGGTTGTGCCTCCAGTGGCACCTTGGGATCTCAACGTGGTGTTGAGTTTCTTAAAATCACATTGGTTTGAACCACTAAAAACCGTGGATCTAAAATATCTCACGCGGAAAGTGGTCATGTTATTGACCTTGGCTTCGGCCAGGCGTGTATCAGAATTGGCGGCTTTGTCATATAAAAGTCCTTATCTGTTTTTTCCATATGGAGAGGGCAGAATTGAGGACTTGTCCCCAGTTTCTCCCTAAGGTGGTATCAGTTTTTCACTTGAACCAACCTATTGTGGTGCCTGCGGCTACTAGGGACTTGGAGGATTCCAAGTTACTGGACGTAGTCAGGGCCTTGAAAAATTATGTTTCCAGGACGGCTAGAGTCAAGAAAATTGACTCGCTATTTATCCTGTATGCACCCAACAGGCTGGGTGCTCCTGCTTCTAAGCAGACTATCGCTCGCTGGATCTGTGACACGATTCAGCAGGCGCATTCTGCGGCTGGACTGCCGCATCCTAAATCAGTGAAAGCCCATTCCACAGGGAAGGTGGGCTCATCTTGGGCGGCTGCCCGAGAGGTCTCGGCTTTACAACTTTGCCGAGCTGTTACTTGGTCAGGGGCAAACACGTTTGCAAAATTCTACAAATTTGATACCCTGGCTGAGGAGGACCTTGAGTTCTCCCATTCAGTGCTGCAGAGTCATCCGCACTCTCCCGCCCGTTTGGGAGCTTTGGTATAATCCCCATGGTCCTTTCGGAGTTCCCAGCATCCACTAGGACGTTAGAGAAAATAAGATTTTACTCACCGGTAAATCTATTTCTCGTAGTCCGTAGTGGATGCTGGGCGCCCATCCCAAGTGCGGATTGTCTGCAATACTTGTATATAGTTATTGCCTAACTAAAGGGTTATTGTTGAGCCATCTGTTGAGAGGCTCAGTTGTTTTCATACTGTCAAACTGGATATAGTATCACGAGTTGTACAGTGTGATTGGTGTGGCTGGTATGAGTCTTACCCGGGATTCAAAATCCTTCCTTATTATGTCAGCTCGTCCGGGCACAGTGTCCTAACTGAGGCTTGGAGGAGGGTCATAGTGGAAGGAGCCAGTGCACACCAGGTAGTCATAAATCTTTCTAGAGTGCCCAGCCTCCTTCGGAGCCCGCTATTCCCCATGGTCCTTTCGGAGTTCCCAGCATCCACTACGGACTACGAGAAATAGATTTACCGGTGAGTAAAATCTTATTTTATTCATGCAAATGTTTGGAAACGGTGCGCTTTAATTATGTTTACCTAGCCTTGGTAACAGGTATTGTACTCGGTGGTGTTTTTTTTAAATAATTTATTTTTTATTGCGAAAATGTCGCAAAAACCAACATAGACAAATAGACATTGATGGTACAAAGCATGACAGATCAAAATACCAAATAACATAGAAGATACAAAGAATAATGTACATCAACCGTATAAGTTATGACATCAAATTTTTTTTTTTTTTAGAAACAAAGCGGTAAAGTATACAGACAAGGAAAAAAGAAAATAAGAACTGATATAAAAGAGAGAGACAGAGAAGGGAGGAAGAAAAGGGGGGGGGGGGGGGGGGGGGGGGAGGAGGAGGGGGGGCCGCCATGAATAAGTAGGAAAAACAAAGAAGTAGTAGTACAACCATTCAGAAGCAGAAGAGATAAAAGAAATATGATTCCAAAGCGACATGTCATACATGTGAAACCTGGGAGTTAGAGTAAGAGAACCATGGTTCCTAAATTTTGTTATATTTATAAGATCTATCATGTAAAGCGGCGATAATTTTATCCATCGTGGAAATATACCATATTTTGGACACAACCATACTTAGGGGTGGGGGTGTGATATATATATATATATATATTTTTTTTCCCCCCAACATTTAGCTAACACACATCTAGCAGCATGAATAATTTGGAGAGCCAGCTTGTTAGCATTAATATCCAGATCAGGTAGTGGGAGACCCAGCAGGGCCATCAAAGGACCCAAGGTCACCTGGAAAGAAAAAATAGACCCAATAAGGGTTTCAATTTGTTTCCAGAAAGAACAAATTTTGTGGCAGGACCACCAAATATCCCCATGTTTTTTGCACTTACATTTTGTAGGTGTTCATTGTATTTTGCTTCCCGACAAATACGCACAAGTAAAGCACTGAAATATTGAAGACCTATTTGGGCTCCTGCCTAATTCTCTGAAAGTCATCCAGTGTGCTGCCAACCCGCCTGTGTATGTATGTATGTATGTATGTATGTATGTATGTATATATATATATATATATATATATATATATATATATATATATATATATATATATATAATGTGTGTGTGTATATGTGTGTGTATATATATATATATATATATATATATATAATGTGTGTGTGTATATGTGTGTGTATATATATATATATATATATATATATAATGTGTGTGTGTATATATATATATATATATATATATATATATATATATATATATATATATATATATATATATATATATATATATATATATATATATATTAATATTATACTCAGTAATAGGTCTTTGTAGTGGTGGGGTGCCCTCCATAGACTTTTTCACGCTGCAGTGTAAACCTTGCATTGCCAGGATAAGGCGGCACTCAAAGGTCTTTAGTGTAAAGTGAATGGCAGAAATTAAAGTTAGGTGTCGATGTATGGAGTAGATGGCAGTATAATAAGGGAAGGCGGCCCTGCTCGTAAGAGCTTACATTCTAAACAGGAGGGGCAGACAGACATGGATGACACAGATAGGGTCGACAGTGAGCAAAGAACAGAAAATTAGGATTGGAAAAGGCTGGGTTGATGAAGAAGTGAGTCTTGAGAGCCTATTTATAGTTTTGTGGAGAGTCTGATAGGGAGTGTCACGGACCCCGGCCTCTCCACTCCCGGATACACCAGTCCGAGAGTAGCGCCTGTGCCGTGCGAATCTCCACTGCCACCAGCAGAGACTTTTCAACGTATTACGGACGTTGCAGGCGTCTTTAGCTTTATCTGTAACCACCAGTCTCAATATCTCATGAAAAAATAGGTAACGTACCTCACTTGGCTTGGGTTCAAGTACAATGCAGTTAGAACTAATGATATTTTTATTATAATTAAGAAATATCTTTGGGTTTACAAGGGTAAAAAGGTTACAAAGAATATTAGGAGTTTTAGAAAAGATATACAGGTTACTAGGAGTCTCAATAAACAAAAAGGGAATAAAGAAAATCAGATCCTAATTACTCTTACGTAGTGCATGAAGATCTGTGTGAGGAAGCTTCACAAAGAAAATAGAGATCCATCCAGGCATGGGCAGCCACTTCCATCAGAATGAACTCCTTCCAGCCTGTGTTCCTGATATTTAAAACCCAGGCTGCACTCACAGGCCCCCTCCCTCTGGAGAGTTTGTTTAACCCTTACAAAGCCATAGTGAATGGAGTCTTGGCTTATACTGTGGGGTCTCTTAAGGCCATCCAACCCTGTTAGTATGGTTATCTTTCAATTGCTTGTTTGATGCTTAGAGAGTTGGTACAGGCCCTCCTGGTTACATAATCAGGGATTATTTAATTACCCATCTCGTTTTGTTTGAAGTTATGAAGCAGACTTATCCATTATACTGGGACAGTTTTTACAACTAAGGGACATTTATCACCTGTTGTAGCCAAAACGTCTTCGCTGACCCGTAAGGATGCATCCCCTGTTGGGGAAGTAAACTTGTTTGAAATGACACAAGCCAGGCCTGACCCTGGCCTCTGAAATGCTGTTCCTTTGCAATGTCAATTGCCACAACAAACAGATATGCTCAGGAAGAGCATTGAAGCTAGTCACCTTTCCACATAGCACAAACCTTTGAATTGTTTACTACTTCTGGACCCCTGATGTGTCTGAGTAAACACTAAAAGACAATTAACTCTAAAACCAGGTGTCATCCACAGACATGTTTATCAATTACAAAATACATTGATACAGCAATCTGATATCTTGATATCACATACATTGATATTAACAGGCCTATTCCTACTTGAAATAGGCTGGATCATGACAGGGAGAGAGAGAGAGAATCTCAGAGGTAAGGAGCAAAATCTTGGAGGTGGGAATAAGAAGTAGTAATCAGTTGTCAGGAGAGGTGGCATTCATTTGTGGAGCAAAGAGGGCGGGAGTGTGCAGGGAGATGAGGTCAGAAATGTAAATGGGAGAGGAATGGGTGTGGGCTTTGAGTGAGAATCTTGAATTGGGTTCTGAAGGGGAGCCAATGTAGGCCTTGCAGGAGAAGGGAGGCATATATAGTACGTTTGGAGAGGAAGATGGGCTGGGCAGTAGCATGGAGGACCGATTGGATAGGAGACAGATAGGAGTCAGGAAGGCCAGATAAATGGAGGTTACAGTAATCTACTCTGGAGATGATCAGTGAGTGGATGAGGGTAGCATCCAGGGTGAGAGAGGGTCAGATGCTGTAAATATTTTTTAAGATAAAAAATGCAGGACTGCGAAAGGTATTGAATGTGTTTAAAGGAGAGGTAGGAGTCAAGAGGAAAACTCCAAGACAATGCACTTGGGGGACACCAACTGTTAGTGGAAGTGGGGAAAGGTGGAGTCATGAGAGGTTGAAAGAGTGAAGGAACAGTCAGAGAGGTAGGAGAGGGCAGTATCATGTAGACCAGTTGGATGAAGGATTTGCAGGAGGAGAGGGTGTTCGAAAGTGTCAAAAGCAGCAGAAAGGTCAAGGAGAATGAGCAGCGAGTATTGGCTCTTGGATTTGGCAGCATTGCTGACTTTTGTTAGATTAATTTCAGTGGAGTGGAGAGGACAGAAGCCGGACTGAAATGGGTCAAGCACGGAGTGTAAGGAAAAAAAGGCAGTAAGGTGGTTGTAAGCAATGCACTCAAGGAGTTTAGAGGCAAAGGGGAGGAGACAGATGGTTTGGTAGTTGGACAGAATGTTGGGATCAAGGGTGGGGGTTTTTAAGAGTGGGGGGAGACAAGGGCATGATTGAATACAGAGGGAACAATGCCTAATGAGAGGGAGATTAAGGAGGCAGACAAGATAGGAAGATGCAGACGGAGAGGGTAGCATAAGAGGCAGGAGGGGTTGCAGTCAGGGGGGAGGTGGAAGTGTGTGTGGCGGGTCGGTATGGGGGGGGGGGGCACACCAGATTTGGGGCATGACTTCATCTCCAGATACCAACTGACTTCTTTTTTACCTGTAAGATGGTCTGAGGGTTTAGTTGGATGTGATGTCTTGACATATGGTCAATTTTCAAGGGCAGTGAGGAAGGAGGGGTTGGCCAGGGGAGGAGGTTGAAAGTGGTGAAGAGACGCCGGGAGTATGAGGATTGGGAGGAGATGAGTTGTTTTAAATACGACTGTTTAGAGATGAAAAGGGCAGCACTGTAGGATGAGAGCATAAAATTGAAATTGAGGAAGTTGGCCTTAGCACGTGAGTTCCTCCACTTTCGCTCAGCGGTATGTGAAAACTTTTGCAGGTATCTGGTGCATTAGGAATGCCAGGGTTGAGGTGTGGGTCTGCGAGGGTGAATGGTTGTCCTCAGAGCAACAGTGTCCAGAATAGAAGTAGCGAGGCATTGTATTGGGAAGTGGCTTGTTCAGGGCAGGAGAGTGTGACAATAGGGGAGAGAAGTTAGTCAAGCAGGGAGGATAAGGATATGTGTCAATAGCCTGAATGTTACACTTAATGATGTTAAGGGGGGGGTACTCACAGAGCGATCGCTGCTTAAAATAGATTTTAAGCAGCGATCACTCCGTGTGTACCCCTCACAACGATAGCGCACGCTCAGCACACATCGCGCTGTGCTGAGTGGGCGGAGAGATGTGTGCTGAGCGAACCGCTCAGCACACATCTCTCCCCTGATCTGCCGGTGAGTACTGGCCTTTAGCCTTAGGAGGCAGAGGTGGAGAATTAGAGGGATAAGTTAAAAGAGAGCGGGTGATGGTCAGAGAGTGGGAATGGAGAATTTGAGTAATCAGAAATATCACAATGGTGAGAGAAGACCAGGTCAGATGTATGTCCACTCATATGGCATGTTATCTAATTATCTCCATGCATTAGGACAGCTAGCCCAGACTCTTGCTTGGCGAAAGTACCTCAATGTAGACAGTGATGCCAGCTACAGGACCATGTCCATGCTATGGGAGGCCCTAGTGCTTGTGGGTAATCCGGTCTTGACAAACAGAATGCAATTAAATACTGATTATATTTTTAAGTTATACTGATGCCATGCATTCTATATTTGCCAAAGTTTTAGTATGTATGTTTTCAACTTCTCTATGAACAATAAATTATATAGAAATTGTTCTGAAAGCTACAGATCAAGGAAACATATTTTTGGCACTTGTGTTTGTGAACTAAAGTGATGATTATATACAGTAATTTAAAGGAAAATGTAACGCAGTTGACAGGGGAATAGCTGCTCACATTATATTTGATAATTGTGTTTTTTCTCTAACGTCCTAGAGGATGCTGGGACTCCGTAAGGACCATGGGGATAGACTGGCTCCGCAGGAGACATGGGCACTTTAAGAAAGACTTTGGATCTGGGTGTGCACTGGCTCCTCCCTCTATGCCCCTCCTCCAGACCTCAGTTTGATACTGTGCCCAGTGGAGACTGGGTGCTTTCAGGGAGCTCTCCTGAGTTTCCTGTAAAAGAAAGTATTTTAGTTAGGTTTTTTATTTTCAGGGAGCCTGCTGGCAACAGACTCCCTGCATTGAGGGACTGAGGAGAGAAAAACAGACCCACTTCTCTGAGTTTCAGGGCTCTGTTTCTTAGGCTACTGGACACCATTAGCTCCAGAGGGATCGGTACGCAGGTCTCACCCTCGCCGTCCGTCCCAGAGCCGCGCCGCCGTCCTCCTCGCAGAGCTGGAAGATAGAAGCCGGGTGAGTATGTGAGGAAAAGACTTCAGAGGCGGCAGAAGACACCTTGATCTTCATAGAGGTAACGCACAGCAGTGAAGCTGTGCGCCATTGCTCCCATTCACCTCACACACATCAGTCACTGTAAGGGTGCAGGGCGCAGGGGGGGGGGGGGCGCCCTGGGCAGCAATAAAAACCTCCTGTGGCAAATACACATATATACATGTACAGCTGGGCACTGTACATGTATAAAAATAGCCCCCGCCATGTTATTAAGAAATTTGAGCGGGACAGAAGCCAGCCGCCGAGGGGGCGGGGCTTCTCCCTCAGCGCTCACCAGCGCCATTTTTCTCCACAGCACCGCTGAGAGGAAGCTCCCCGGTCTCTCCCCTGCTTGACACACGGTGAAAGAGGGTTTTAAAGTAGAGGGGGGGGGGGCACATAATTGGCGCATATACATGCTACAAAAGCGCTGCTGGGTAAACATTCTGTGTTTTTTCCTGGGTCATATAGCGCTGGGGTGTGTGCTGGCATACTCTCTCTCTGTCTCTCCAAAGGGCCTGGTGGGGAACCTGTCTTCAGAAAAGAGCTTCCCTGTGTGTGTGTGGTGTGTCAGTACGCGTGTGTCGACATGCCTGAGGTTGAAGGCTCACCTAAGGACCTAAGGAGGAGGGGGAGTGTATGAATGTTAGGTCTCCGTCGGCAGCGCCGACACCTGACTGGATGGATATGTGGAATGTTTTAAGTGCTAATAATTTATTGCACAAAAGATTAGACAAAGCTGAAGCTAGGGTACAGTCAGGGAGTCAACCCATGTCTGTCCCAATGTCGCCGGGACCTTCGGGGTCTCAGTAGCGCCTACTATCCCAAATAGTTGACACAGATACCGACACGGATTCAGACTCAGTTCAGATTCAGTGTCGACTATGATGATGCAAAATTGCAGCCAAGGGTGGCTAAATGTATTCCATGTATGATTATCGCAATTAAAGATGTTTTGCATATCGCTGAGGAACCCCTGTCCCTGACACGAGGTTACACATGTATAAGGGAAAGAAACCTGAGGTCACCTTTCCCTCTTCACATGAGCTGAACGAATTATGCGAAAAAGCGTGGGAAACTCCAGACAAAAAACTGCAGATTCCCAAAAGGATTCTAATAGCGTATCCTTTCCCGTCACAGGACAGAATACGGTGGGAATCCTCCCCTAGGGTAGACAAAGCTTTGACACGCTTATCAAAAAAGATAGCGCTCCCATCCCAAGATACGGCTACCCTCAAGGATCCTGCTGACCGCAAGCAGGAGGTTACCTTGAAGTCCATTTACACACATTCTGGTACGTTACTCAGACCGGCAATTGCGTCGGCCTGGGTTTGTAGTGCTGTAGCAGCATGGACAGATTCCTTATCAGCGGATATTGAGACCCTTGATAAGGATACCATTTTAATGACCCTAGGGCATATAAAAGATGCTGTCTTTTATATAGGAGGGATGCTCAAAGAGACATTAGTTTACTGGGTTCCAGAATAAACGCTATATCTATTTCTGCTAGGCGAGTCTTATGGACCCGACAGTGGACGGGTGATGCCGACTCAAAGAGGCATATGGAGTTTTTGCCTTACAAGGGTGAGGAATTGTTTGGAGAGGGCCTCTCGGACCTCGTGGACCTAGTCTCCACAGCTCACAATCTAAGAAAGCGCCTCATTATCAAATGCAGTCCTTTTCGTTCAAATAAAAGCAAAAGAGTACGTGGATCGTCCTTTCTTGCCAGAGGTAAGGGCAGAGGAAAAAAGCTGCACAACACAGCTAGTTTCCAGGAACAGAAGTCCTCCCCGGCCTCTGCAAAATCCACCGCATGACGCTGGGGCTCCCCTGAGGGAGTCCGCTCCAGTGGGGGCACGTCTTCGACATTTCAGCCACATCTGGGTTCACTCACAGGTGGATCCCTGGGCAATAGAAATTGTTTCCCAGGGTTACAAGCTGGAATTCGAAGAGGTGCCTCCTCGCCGGTTTTTCAAATCGGCGCTACCAACTTCTCTCCTGGAAAGGGAGATAGTGTTACATGCGATTCACAAATTGTGTCTTAAACAAGTGGTGGCCGAGGTTCCCCTGCTTCAGAGAGGGAAGGGGTACTACTCAACTCTGTTTGTGGTCCCGAAACCGGACGGTTCGGTCAGACCCATTTTGAATTTAAAATCCCTGAACCTTTACTTAAAACGGTTCAAGTTCAAGATGGAATCGCTCAGAGCGGTCATAGCCAGCCTGGAAGGGGGGGATTTTATGGTATCTCTGGACATAAAGGATGCATACCTGCATGTTCCCATATATCCTCCTCATCAGGCGTACCTGAGATTTGCGGTACAGGATTGTCATTACCAACTTCAGACGTTGACGTTTGGGCTTTCCACGGCCCTGAGAATTTTCACCAAGGTAATGGCGGAAATGATGGTGCTCCTGCGCAAGCAGGGTGTCACAATTATCCCGTACTTGGACGATCTCCTCATAAAAGCGAGATCACGGGAGAAGTTGCAGAACAGCGTATCCCTTTCACTGAAGGTGTTACAGCGACACGCTGGATTCTCAATATTCCAAAGTCACAGCTGAATCCTACGACTCGCCTGCCCTTCTTGGGCTTGATTCTGGACACAGACCAGAAAAGGGTTTTTCTTCCGATAGAAAAAGCGCAGGAACTCATGATTCTAGTCAAGAACCTGTTGAAGCCGAAACAAGTGTCAGTACATCATTGCACTCAAGTCCTGGGAAAAATGGTGGCGACATACGAAGCCATTCCCTTCGGCAGGTTCCATGCAAGGACTTTCCAATGGGACCTATTGGACAAATGGTCCGGGTCACATCTGCACATGCATCAGCGGATCACCCTGTCCCCCAGGGCCAGGGTATCTCTCCTGTGGTGGCTGCAGAGTGCTCACCTTCTAGAGGGCTGCAGGTTCGGCATTCAGGATTGGATCCTGGTGACCACGGACGCGAGCCTCCGAGGTTGGGGAGCAGTCACACACGGAAGAAATTTTCAAGGCCTTTGGTCAAGTCAAGAGACTTGTCTTCACATCAACATCCTGGAACTAAGGGCCATATACAACGCCCTCTGTCAAGTGGAGACCTTACTTCGCGACCGACCAGTTCTGATCCAGTCAGACAACGTCACCGCAGTAGCTCATGTAAACCGCCAAGGTGGCACAAGGAGCAGAGTGGCGATGGCGGAAGCCACCAGAATTCTTTGCTGGGCGGAGAATCGTGTAAGCGCACTGTCAGCAGTGTTCATTCCGGGAGTGGACAACTGGGAAGCAGACTTCCTCAGCAGACACGACCTGCATCCGGGAGAGTGGGGACTTAATCAGGAAGTTTTCGCACATATTGCAAGTCGGTGGGGACTGCCCCAAATATACATGATGGCGTCCCGTCTCAACAAAAAGCTACAAAGGTATTGCGCCAGGTCAAGAGACCCTCAGGTGGTAGCTGTGGACGCCCTAGTGACACCGTGGGTGTTCCAGTCGGTCTATGTATTTCCTCCTCTTCCTCTCATACCCAAGGTGTTGAGAATAATAAGAAAAAGAGGAGTGAGAACAATACTCCTTTTTCCAGATTAGCCACGAAGGACCTGGTATCCGGATCTGCAGGAAATGCTCACAGAAGATCCGTGGCCTCTTCCTCTAAGACAGGACCTGTTGCAACAGGGTCCCTGTCTGTTCCAAGACTTACCGAGGCTGCGTTTGACGGCATGGCGGTTGAACGCCGGATCCTAGCGGAAAAAGGTATTCCGGATGAGGTCATTCCTACGCTAATAAAGGCTAGGAAGCACGTGACATCTAAACATTATCACCGAATATGGAGAAAATATGTTTCTTGGTGTAAGGCCAGGAATGCTCCTACGGAAGAATTCCATCTAGGCCGTTTTCTTCACTTCCTACAAACTGGAGTGAATTTGGGCCTTAAATTAGGCTCCATTAAAGTTCAGATTTCAGCCTTATCCATTTTCTTTCAAAAGGAATTGGCCTCTCTGCCTGAAGTACAGCCTCCTTTTGTACCTCCGGTGGCGCCTTGGGACCTTAACGTGGTGTTAAGTTTTCTTAAGTCACATTGGTTTGAACCACTTAAAACAGTGGAGTTGAAATATCTCACTTGGAAGGTGGTCATGTTGTTAGCCTTGGCTTCGGCTAGGCGAGTTTCGGAATTAGGGGCTTTTATGTGATAAAGCCGCTATCTGGTTTTCCATATGGATAGAGCGGAATTGCGGACCCGTCCTCCGTTCCTACCTAAGGTGGTCTCATCCTTTTCATATGAACCAACCTATTGTCGTGCCTGTGGCTACACGTGACTTGGAGGATTCCGAGTCCCTTGATGTGGTCAGGGCTTTGAAGATTTACGTGGCCAGAACGGCTAGGATCAGAAAAACAGAAGCACTGTTTGTCCTGTATGCAGCCAACAAGGTTGGCGGCCCTGCTACAAAGCAGACTATTGCTCGCTGGATCTGTAACACAATTCAGCAGGCGCATTCTACAGTATTGCCGTTACCAAATCGGTTAAGGCCCATTCCACTAGGAAGGTGGGCTCGTCTTGGGCGGCTGCCCGAGGGGTCTCGGCACTACAGCTGTGCCGAGCTGCTACTTGGTCGGGGTCAAACACCTTTGCAAAGTTCTATAAGTTTGATACCCTGGCTGAGGAGGACCTCCTGTTTGCTCAATCGGTGCTGCAGAGTGATACGCACTCTCCCGCCCGTTTGGGAGCTTTGGTATAATCCCCATGGTCCTTACGGAGTCCCAGCATCCTCTAGGACGTTAGAGAAAATAAGATTTTACACCTACCGGTAAATCTTTTTCTCGTAGTCCGTAGAGGATGCTGGGCGCCCGTCCCAAGTGCGGACTACTTCTGCAAGACTTGTATATAGTTATTGCTTTCATAAGGGTTATGTTATAGTTTCGTCGGTTTTGGACCGATGATATGTTGTTGTTTCATACTGTTAACTAGGTAGTATATCACAGGTTATACGGTGTGATTGGTGTGGCTGGTATGAATCTTGCCCTTAGATTAACAAAAATCCTTTCCTCGTACTGTCTGTCTCCTCTGGGCACAGTTTCTCTAACTGAGGTCTGGAGGAGGGGCATAGAGGGAGGAGCCAGTGCACACCCAGATCCAAAGTCTTTCTTAAAGTGCCCATGTCTCCTGCGGAGCCCGTCTATCCCCATGGTCCTTACGGAGTCCCAGCATCCTCTACGGACTACGAGAAAAAGATTTACCGGTAGGTTTAAAATCTTATTTTTTGCTAATATTAATTCCACTGATATTTTATGCACCGTTAGGCCATTGATGAGAAAAAGCAAATTTGATGATACATTTATTTATTTATTTTTTTCCCTTCTAAGGAGCGTTGTACTGTATTCTGTTAGCTCTGGCAATTTCGGAGCTATTGAATTTACCCCGCTGAGTATTCAATTACGGGCCGTTTTTGCCCATTTGTAAGGCATTTTCGCAAATGCCTATTCACTTTTTTTTTTTTTTAGTGAAAATTCATTGGCGCAAAATGCCTCAAAATTGCCCAAAAAAAGCCCACGTTTTTCACTGGCTTGCAAAACTTGTGGATTCGCTTAGCCACATGTTGTTAGCTCCTGCCGAATGTTTTGCCTAGGCGAAAAAACGTCCTTGCTATTGCATAGGACGAATCCCCATTCCCTTTAAAAAAAAAAAAAAAAAGCGAGAAGTTACTCTTTTTTTTATTTTTTTATTTCTTTTTTTGCCTAGGAAAAAAAAGGCACTAATTGAATACCCTCCTATGTCTTCCAATTTCTTTCTATTGGGATCTTGCCATGTTATATGCACAACTAGTGTTTGGAATGGTTAAATGCTCTTAAACTGTTGGCTTGTTATGTAGGTCATGGAGGCTGAAGAGGAGAGAGGGGGCTCTATAATGATAATGAATGGAGGATAGGAGGGAGAGCTGACATTATACAATGTTTAATATTCAGTGTATTCAGACCCAACATGTACCTTTGTGGGCTTTGCTCGCCACCAGGTTACTGAAGGAAATAGATATTGATGTGGATGGTGAAATAGCCAGCCCACCGACATTGCTTCCTCCTAACGTTACGGGTTGTGATGTCAGGGGGGTCCTTTTGTCCACTTGGATCTAGCATTTACCAAAACTTCACAGCCCCTCTCCTGCCAGGTACTTACGGGACCAGTGTCCGGTTGCCTGGCAACTGAGTGTATTCCAGCCCTCAGTCAATAGGCAGCTGAAAAGAGGTGACAGTGGGTAGGGACTTAGGGGCCTATTTACTAAACCTTGGATGGAGATAAAGTCAACGGAGATAAAGTACCAGCCAATCCACTCCTAACTGTCATTTTTCAAACTCTGCCTGTGACAAGTCAGTTGGGAGCGGATTGGATGGTACTTTATCTCCATCCACTTTATCTCCATCCAAGGCTTAGTAAATAGACACCATACGGATCTATTCATGAAGCAGTGAATAGAGTGGAGAAGTGAGCCTGTAGAGAAGTTGCCCATGGCAACCAATCGGCTGCTCCGTACAATTATATGGTAGTCAAATTAAAAATGTTACTTCAATGCTGATTGGTCGCCATGGGAAACTTCTCCACTGGCTCTTTTCTCCACACTTTACACTGTTTCATGAATAGACCCTATAGAAAGTTCACCGTGAGCGGAAACTTTGACGGGACACCGCTGGTAGTTTAAAATCAAGCTGTGTGCGGCACCCCACTAAAATAGCTAAGCGGGAACGCTAATTATCAAGCTGATTGTACAAATTAATGTGGAAACAACCATGTCAGCTCTCAGCAATTACTCAGATGGATTACTGAGGTCATCAACTATTACGTTGGAGAATGTTTAGTACCAGTGCAGGAGGGGTGTATCATGTCTAATGGTTATCTAAAGGTAGGTCACAGCTGTCAAACAATGTAACTGCTCTGATAAAGTTCCAAGCCAGTGTCCCCAAAATGAAATTATTAATTAACATAGTAATCAGTGTATGACATTTTACAGTGCGTATTTTATATGCCATACATTTTATTTTAATTTGAAAGTCACAAAATGTCCTAAATCCTGAAAGTCATATTGTCACATACTATTCCATTGCTGGAGATGATTTATTTCTAGTGCTGTGTTCCTACCCACCCCCATGTCCTGTTGCAGCAATGTGCTAGTCATTTTTCAGTTCAGTTTCACAATTTATCTTATCTGAGCTTACCAGGCTTCAGTAAACTAATTAAAAACTGTAAAAAAAGCCTTCACCTTATAGTGCAACAGATACTATATGTGTAGGATGCAATAGTCACGAGTGTTAGATTGTGCAAAAAGGAAAAATAAAACCCTGTTTCCTTTTTCAGAATAATAGTATGAGTCATTGATAGAATGATTCAACATGAAGTGGATTATTTTAAAACACGTCCAAATATTGAGATACATGTAGGCTAATGTGAAACTCTGTTTAATAAATTTGACTGTGCAGAATTATGACTTTAAAGATAAGGGAAACTTAATGTATTGAATAGAATATAAATTGTACTTACAACCACTAGCGGATCTTGCTACGGGCACACAGGATATTTGCCCAGGGAGCCGCCTTCCGGAGGGCGCCGCCGCCGTAGCAAGATCCGCTACTGGTGGTGCCCCCCGGTGCTGTGCTGTCACAGCTGTGCGGTGCGCGATGCACTGCACGGCATTGTGGGAGCGGCACATAGACACTAGGGGTCATAATTGACCTCTAGTGTCTATGCTGTGCTATGGGAGAGGCGTCATGACGTCTCTCCCATAGATCAGAGGAGCCGCGCTGGAGATGGAGGTAAGCAGCAGTCGGGAATCAGGAGCGGGGATGGTGAGAATGTAATTCATTTTTCTCTAACGTCCTAGTGGATGCTGGGGACTCCGTAAGGACCATGGGAATAGACGGGCTCCGCAGGAGACAGGGCACTTTAAGAAAGAATTTGGATACTGGTGTGCTCTGGCTCCTCCCTCTATGTCCCTCCTCCAGACCTCAGTTTGAATCTGTGCCCGGACGAGCTGGGTGCTACTTAGTGAGCTCTCTTGAGCTTGCTGTAAGAAAGTATTTTGTTAGGTTTTTTTATTTTCAGAGAGATCTGCTGGCAACAGACTCTGCAGCGTGGGACTGAGGGGAGAGAAGCAGCCCTACTCTCTGAAGCTAGGTCCTGCTTCTTAGGCTACTGGACACCATTAGCTCCAGAGGGATCGTACACAGGATCGCACCCTTGGTCGTCCGATCCCGGAGCCGCGCCGCCGTTCCCCTCGCAGAGCCAGAAGCCGGTGACAGAAGCAAGAAGACTTCAAAATCGGCGGCAGAAGACTCCAGTCTTCAAACTGAGGTAGCGCACAGCACTGCAGCTGTGCGCCATTGCTCCCACATTAAACCCACATACTCCGGTCACTGTAGGGTGCAGGGGGGGGGGGGGGGCGCCGGCGCCCTGGGCAGCAGTTAGGAACCTCTTGGCAAAAAGTGAGCATATATACAGTTGGGCACTGTATATATGCATGAGCCCCCGCCATTATTTTTCACAGAAACGCGGGACAGAAGCCCGCCGCTGAGGGGGCGGGGCTTCTTCCTCGGCACTCACCAGCGCCATTTTCTCTCCACAGCTCCGCTGAGAGGAAGCTCCCCAGGCTCTCCCCTGCAGAAACACGGTAGAAGAGGGTAAAAAGAGAGGGGGGGCACATAAATTAGGCGCAAAAGCTTTATATACAGCAGCTACTGGGTTAACACTAAGTTACTGTGTGATTCCTGGGACATATAGCGCTGGGGTGTGTGCTGGCATACTCTCTCTCTGTCTCTCCAAAGGGCCTTGTGGGGGAACTGTCTTCAAAAACAGCATCCCCTGTATGTGTGTGGTGTGTCGGTACGCATGTGTCGACATGTTTGACGAGGAACGCTATGTAGAAGCAGAGCGGGAGCAAATAAATGTGGGGTCGCCGCCGACGGCGCCGACACCTGATTGGATGGATATGTGGAAGGTTTTAAATGATAATGTTAATTCCTTGCATAAAAGGTTGGATAAAGTTGAAACCTTAGGACAGTCGGGGTCGCAGCCCATGCCTGATCCAATGTCGCAGAGGCCGTCAGGGTCTCGGAAGCGCCCACTATCCCAAATTGTTGACACCGACACGGAGTCTGACTCCAGTGTCGGCTATGATGATGCAAAGTTACAGCCTAAATTGGCTAAAGCTATACGTTATATGATTATAGCAATGAAGGAGGTGTTGCACATCACAGAGGAAACCCCAGTCCCTGACAAGAGGGTTCATATGTATGGGGAAAAAAGGCAGGTGGTGACCTTTCCCCCTTCACATGAGTTAAATGAGTTATGTGAAAAGGCTTGGGAATCTCCAGATAAAAAACTGCAGATTTCCAAACGGATGCTTCTGGCGTATCCCTTCCCGCCAACGGACAGGTTACGCTGGGAATCCTCCCCTAGGGTGGATAAAGCTCTAACACGCTTATCCAAGAGGGTAGCCCTGCCGTCACAGGATACGGGCCACCCTAAAAGATGCTGCGGATAGAAAGCAAGAAGGTACCCTGAAGTCCATTTATACACATTCAGGTACCTTACTAAGGCCGGCAATTGCGTCGGCCTGGGTGTGTAGTGCTGTAGCAGCATGGACGGATACCTTATCTGAGGAACTGGATACCTTAGACAAGGATACTATATTAATGACCCTGGGGCATATAAAAGACGCTGTCCTATATATGAGAGAGGCTCAAGGAGACATTAGCCTACTGGGCTCTAGAATAAATGCAATGTCGATTTCTGCCAGAAGGGTCCTGTGGACTCTGCAATGGACAGGCGATGCCGACTCAAAAAGGCACATGGAGGTTTTACCTTACAAGGGTGAGGAATTGTTTGGGGAGGGTCTCTCGGACCTGGTCTCCACAGCTACTGCTGGAAAGTCAAAATTTTTTGCCATATTTTCCCTCACAACCTAAGAAAGCATCGTATTACCAAATGCAGTCCTTTCGTTCACAAAAAGGCAAGAAAGTCCGAGGTGCGCCCTTTCTTGCCAGAGGCAAGGGTAGAGGAAAGAAGCTGCACAACACAGCTAGTTCCCAGGAATAGAAATCCTCCCCGGCTTCTACTAAATCCACCGCATGAAGCTGGGGCTCCACAGGCGGAGCTAGGCCCGGTGGGGGCGCGTCTCCGAAATTTCAGCCACAAGTGGGTTCACTCCCAGGTGGATCCCTGGGTAATAGAGATTGTGTCTCAGGGATACAAGCTGGAATTCGAAGAGATGCCCCCTCACCGATACCTCAAATCGGCCCTGCCAGCTTCCCCCTTAGAGAGGGAAATTGTGTTAGCTGCAATTCACAAATTGTATCTTCAGCAGGTGGTGGTCAAGGTTCCCCTCCTTCAACAAGGAAAGGGTTATTATTCGACCATGTTTGTGGTACCGAAACCGGACGGTTCGGTCAGACTCATATTGAATTTAAAATCCCTGAACATATACCTGAAAAGGTTCAAGTTCAAGATGAAATCGCTCAGAGCGGTCATCGCAAGCCTGGAAGGGGGGGATTTTATGGTGTCTCTGGACATAAAGGATGCATACCTTCATGTCCCCATTTATCCACCTCATCAGGCGTACCTCAGATTTGTGGTACAGGATTGTCATTACCAATTCCAGACGTTGCCATTTGGTCTCTCCACGGCACCGATAATTTTTACCAAGGTAATGGCGGAAATGATGGTGCTCCTGCGAAAGCAAGGGGTCACAATTATCCCATACTTGGACGATCTCCTCATAAAGGCGAGGTCCAGAGAGCAGTTGCTGATCAGCGTAGCACGCTCTCGGGAAGTGTTCCAACAGCACGGCTGGATTCTAAATATTCCAAAGTCGCAGCTGATTCCTACGACGCGTCTGCCCTTCCTGGGCATGATTCTGGACACAGCCCAGAAGAAGGTTTTTCTCCCGACAAGTGGTCCGGATCACATCTACATCTGCATCGGATGATCACCCTATCCCCCAGGGCCAGGGTGTCTCTTCTGTGGTGGCTGCAGAGTGCTCACCTTCTCGAGGGCCGCAGATTCGGCATTCAGGACTGAATCCTGGTGACCACGGATGCAAGCCTCCGAGGGTGGGGGGCAGTCACACAGGGAAGAAATTTCCAAGGTCTGTGGTCAAGTCAGGAGACTTGCCTTCACATCAATATCCTGGAACTAAGGGCCATATACAACGGCCCAAGTCAAGCGGAGACCCTGCTTCGCGACCAATCGGTCGCTGATTCAGTCAGACAACATCACCGCAGTGCTCATGTAAACCGCCAAGGCGGCACAAGGAGCAGGGTGGCGATGGCGGAAGCCACCAGAATTCTTCGCTGGGCGGAGAATCACGTAAGAGCACTGTCAGCAGTGTTCATTCCGGGAGTGGACAACTGGGAAGCAGACTTCCTCGGCAGGCATGACCTCCACCCGGGAGAGTGGGGACTTCATCAAGAAGTCTTTGCGCAGATTGCAAGTCGGTGGGAACTGCCACAGGCATCCCGCCTCAACAAAAAGCTACCGAGGTATTGCGCCAGGTCAAGAGACCCTCAGGCGATAGCTGTAGACGCACTAGTGACACCGTGGGTGTTCCAGTCGGTTTATGTGTTTCCTCCTCTTCCTCTCATACCCAAGGTGCTGAGAATCATAAGAAAAAGAGGAGTGAGAACAATACTCATTGTTCCGGATTGGCCAAGAAGGACTTGGTATCCAGAGCTGCAAGAAATGCTCACAGAGGACCCATGGCCTCTGTCTCTAAGACAGGACCTGTTGCAACAGGGGCCCTGTCTGTTCCAAGACTTACCGCGGCTGCGTTTGACGGCATGGCGGTTGAACGCCGGATCCTAGCAGAAAAATGCATTACGGATGAGGTTATTCCTACGCTGATAAAGGCTAGGAAGGACGTGACGGCTAAACATTATCACCGTATATGGCGAAAATATGTTGCTTGGTGTGAGGCCAGGAATTCCCCTACGGAGGAATTCCAGCTGGGCCGGTTCCTTCACTTCCTACAGTCGGGAGTGACTTTGGGCCTAAAATTGGGTTCCATTAAGGTCCAGATTTCGTCCCTATCCATTTTCTTTCAAAAAGAACTGGCTTCTCTTCCTGAAGTCCAGACGTTTGTAAAAGGTGTGCTGCATATTCAGCCTCCTTTTGTGCCTCCAGTGGCACCTTGGGATCTTAACGTGGTGTTTAGTTTCCTGAAGTCACACTGGTTTGAGCCACTCAAAACCGTGGAGTTAAAATTTCTCACGTGGAAGGTGGTCATGCCATTTGCCTTGGCTTCGGCTAGGCGTGTGTCAGAATTAGCGGCTTTGTCACATAATAGCCCCTATCTGGTTTTTCATATGGACAGGGCAGAATTGCGGACCCATCCACAATTTCTGCCAAAAGTGGTGTCATCCTTTCATATGAACCAACCTATTGTGGTGCCTGTGGCTACTCGTGACTTGGAGGATTCAGAGTTACTAGATGTGGTCAGGGCTTTGAAGGTTTATGTAGCCAGAACGGCTAGAGTCAGGAAAACTGAGTCGCTGTTTGTTCTGTATGCACCCAACAAGCTGGGTGCTCCTGCTTCAAAGCAAACTATTGCTCGCTGGATCTGTAATACGATTCAGCAGGCTCATTCTGCGGCTGGATTCCCGCTTCCAAAATCGGTAAAAGCCCACTCCACAAGGAAGGTGGGCTCTTCTTGGGCGGCTGCCCGAGGGGTCTCGGCATTACAGCTTTGCCGAGCGGCTACTTGGTCAGGTTCGAACACTTTTGCAAAGTTCTACAAGTTTGATACCCTGGCTGAGGAGGTCCTTGTGTTTGCTCATTCGGTGCTGCAGAGTCATCCGCACTCTCCCGCCCGTTTGGGAGCTTTGGTATAATCCCCATGGTCCTTACGGAGTCCCCAGCATCCACTAGGACGTTAGAGAAAATAAGATTTTACTTACCGGTAAATCTTTTTCTCGTAGTCCGTAGTGGATGCTGGGCGCCCGTCCCAAGTGCGGACTTCTTCTGCAATACTTGTATATAGTTATTGCTTAAATAAGGGTTATGTTTGGTTGCATCAGGGTTGATCTGATACTCCGTTGTTGTTCATACTGTTAACTGGGTAAGTTTATCACAGGTTATACGGTGTGATTGGTGTGACTGGTATGAGTATTGCCCTGGATTCCAAAATCCTTTCCTTGTACTGTCAGCTCTTCCGGGCACAGTTTCTCTAACTGAGGTCTGGAGGAGGGACATAGAGGGAGGAGCCAGAGCACACCAGTATCCAAATTCTTTCTTAAAGTGCCCTGTCTCCTGCGGAGCCCGTCTATTCCCATTGTCCTTACGGAGTCCCCAGCATCCACTACGGACTACGAGAAATAGATTTACCGGTAAGTAAAATCTTATTTTATTTATTTTTTTTGTAAGCGGCACAAACGGGGGCTCAAGTCTACATGGGGCATACCTAACCACGCCCCTTTGTGAAGCCACGCCCTTATTTTCGCCCGGGGCGCCACAAGGGCTAGAACCGGCCCTGCTTACAACTGTACTTCTTAAACCATTTTAGGGTGGAGCCATCTGGGATTTGCAGTCTGTCCTCTATGGGTATAAGTATACTGAACAAAAAAATCCATACAATCAAGCCATAAATGTTTCCTTGTACCGTATCCACCTTTGCTAAATCTAGTACTAAATGAAGCTAGACTTCAGACTATAGGATATACTATATAATAGACTCCCACTTTTGTTACAGATTGCGCTTCTCCCGCCTACAGTCTTGATCAATTACTAATATAACTTAATGTCCGTAGTAAATGCAGTAAACTTACTGTATTTTATGTAATCATCAGCAAACAGTGACCTTACATCACCTCTACTTTCAGAAAACAAGGCTCTGAGCAATGGTAAATATTTTTAGTTCTAGCTATGTCCCACCTTGTTAAATATTCCTGTATTGTGAGTACAGTAACAGAGAAATCTCCTTATTATTTGCACCCGAAAGTAAAAGTTAATGGTTCATAAAGGGTGAGACCCTCCCAAAAGAGTATAGTACTTTATATAGGGGATCCAGTGGCGTAACTCCCGCAGCCACTGCGGATGCTTGGAGGCGCAGGGCTGCGGGGGCGCTGCCACTGATTGCTGCTGTGAGTCCAGGAAGCAGCCGGAGAGCACAGCGCGCACCTCTCCTGTATCCCTCCTGGATCTCCGGTGGCGTCGTGTCTGGTAAATGAAGTGCCAGTTCGTGAGCCAATCAGAGCTCCCAGACCGGCAGCCAATCAGGAGCTGCAGCTGCCGGTCCGCGAGCTCTGATTGGCTCACGAACTGACTCTTCATTTGACTGACACGCCGCTGGAGACAGAACGGACACAGCCAGGAGAGGCACTCGCTGTGCCCTCCGGCTCCTTATCGCACAGCAGCGGGGGAGGGAGTGTACCTGGCACTGGGGGGTATATTTGGCACTGGGTGCATATGTGTAGCTGACACTGGGGGGGCATATGGGGCACTGTGGGCATATTTTTATCTGGCACTGGAGGCATATGTGGCACTGGGAGCACAGCCCTAGCAACAAGCATTACCCCCTGGTAACAAGCAACACCCAGCTCATGAAATCCCTGGCAACAAGCATGACACCCAGTGTATGAAACCCCTGGCAACCAGCATAACACCTAGCGCATGAAACCCCTTGCAATGAGCATGAAAACCCCTGGCACCGTGCATGGAGCAAAGCATGAAACCCCTGGCAACGAGCATGTAAGTAAAAAGTAATTAGAAGCCTTACTGTAGGGCTTAATGTATAATGGGCATTGCGGTGTGTAGCATAATGTATCACGGAAAATGCGGTGTGTGTCATAATGTGTTACAGGCATTATGGTGTGTGGTATACTATATAACTGGCATTGTGGTATGTCTCAGGGGCATTGTAGTGTGTGGCATAATGTATAATGGGCATTGCGGTGTGGGGTATAAGGAGCATTGCGGTGTGTGTCGCAGGTATTGTGGTATAATGTCTCAGGGGTATTGCAGTGTGTGGCATAATGTGTAATGGACATTGCGGTGTGTGTCATAATGTGTCACAGGCATTGTATGTGCTATAATGTCTCAGGGGCATTGCAGTGTGTAGCATAATGTATAATGGGCACTGCGATGAGTGGCATAATGTCAGGGGCATTACTGTGTGTGGCATATTGTGTAATGGGCATTATTGTGTGTGTCATAATGTCTAAGGGCCATTGCAGTATGTGAAATAATGTATACTGGGCATTACTATAAGGAGGAAAAATGACAAATAATGTAAGGGGCATAAATCGGGATTCATTTTGTTCCTGTGGTGGCTAACGTCTGGGTGTGCAGGTTACAAAACTGGGGTATAAGGTAGTCTTTTCCAGTTTTATATAATTTTACATACGCTCTCCCATTAAAGTGCTGCGCTAGGTGCCTCCACGCTATGGTAAACATAGACAATGGGCGGTGCGGCACTCCAAGCGACTGAAAATAAATAAATAAATCAGTCAGTCATAGTTGATAGGCAACGTTTCATTGCTATTTACTTAGGAACCTGATGAAAATGCTTAAGTAAATAGCATTGAAACGTCCCCTCAACTATGACTGTTTTTTTTTTTCCCCCCCCCCCGTCGCTTGGAGTACCGCACCGCCCTCTGTGTGTGTGTGTGTGTGTGTGTGTGTGTATGTATGTATATGTGTGTGTGTGTGTATATATATATATATATATATATATAATACACACTGCTCAAAAAAATAAAGGGAACACTAAAATAACATATCCTAGATCTGAATGAATGAAATATTCTTATTAAATACTTTGTTCTTTACATAGTTGAATGTGCTGACAACAAAATCACACAAAAATTATCAATGGAAATCAAATTTATTAACCCGTGGAGGTCTGGATTTGGAGTCACCCTCAAAATTAAAGTGGAAAAACACACTACAGGCTGATTCAACTTTGATGTAATGTCCTTAAAACAAGTCAAAATGAGGCTCAGTAGTGTCTGTGGCTTCCTCGTGCCTGTATGACCTCCCTACAACGCCTGGGCATGCTCCTGATGAGGTGGCAGATGGTGTCCTGAGGGATCTCCTCCCAGACCTGGACTAAAGCATCCGCCAACTCCTGGACTGTCTGTGGTGCAACGTGGGATTGGTGGATGGAGCGAGACATGATGTCCCAGATGTGCTCAATTGGATTCAGGTCTGGGGAAAGGGCGGGCCAGTCCATAGCATCAATGCCTTTGTCTTGCAGGAACTGCTGACACACTCCAGCCACATGAGGTCTAGCATTGTCTTGCATTAGGAGGAACCCAGGGCCAACCGCACCAGCATATGGTCTCACAAAGGGTCTGAGGATCTCAACTCGGTACCTAATGGCAGTCAGGCAGAGCCGGCCTTAGCTATAGGCAGGCTAGGCATTTGCCTAGGGCATTCAAGCATGTCTAGGGGCATCCAAGCATGTCCCTGCAGTATCTCATGCTGAGAGGGACAGTCCGCAAACTAACTGTTACTTTCCAAATGTATTCAATCAGTACTTGTATACACTGCTGTTTACATTTGTCAAAAAAAAATGCACACTGTGCCTTAAACTTCCTCTGACATGCTTGAATGCCCCTGACTTGTGAGACTTCACACAGACAGCAGAAGCCCAGTAAATGCAATTCCTGGACCTGTGACATTTTCAATGACTATATAAGGTTATTACTGGATGGCTTCTTATGATAACACATGTGTATTTTGGTAGAATGCTTCACAGAAACCTGACATCACCTATACTGCTTGTGCACATGGGGGAGGGGGACCCTGCCATCCTGTGTGTGTCCCTTATCCCTGTGCAATTCCCAGGTGTCTGCAGGGACATTACATGGGCAGTGTACTCCCCACACTTTATTTCTCAGTCAGTCCATGCCGTAAAATTCCCCTGCCACCCAGCACTGTAACGTGGTCAGCAAGTTGCGTTGTGCTATTTCTATATGAAACATCAGTGCAGCGTGACTTTCTGACACATCAGACTGGAGGGCAGAGCATATCACTCCCACAGTATAAAGTAAAGGGCATGCAGTAACAGACACCAGCAAACACACTGAATAGTGAAGAGAATGGACAGTTTCTACATGTTTGATACTGATCTTTTTGTATAACCAGCAAGTGTGGCAGTATCTGTGGCAGTATATGTGTATTATGGGCATTACTAATGTGGGGCATATGTGTAAGGTGCATTACTGTGTGGCATTATGTGTATTATGGGCATTACTAATGTGGGGCATATGTGTAAGGTTCCTTTACCGTGTGGAATTATATGTATTATGGTAATTACTGTGTGGCATTGTGCAGAGTTGAACTGGCCCACAGGGTAACCCCCCGGTGGGCCCCACTACCTGAGTGTTGCAGGTACAGATGCAGAACTAGCGGCGGAGCTAGGGGGCACCAGACAAAATTTTGCCTAGGGCATCAAATTGGCTAGGGCCGGCTCTGCAGTCAGGCTACCTCTGGCGAGCACATGGAGGGCTGTGTGGCCCCCCAAAGAAATGCCACCCCACACCATTACTGACCCACTGCCAAACCGGTCATGCTGGAGGATGTTGCAGGCAGCAGAACGTTCTCCTTGGCATCTCCAGACTCTGTCACGTCTGTCACATGTGCTCAGTGAGAACCTGCTTTCATCTGTGAAGAGCACAGGGCGCCAGTGGCGAATTTTGCCAATCTTGGTGTTCTCTGGCAAATGCCAAACGTCCTGCACGGTGTTGGGCTGTAAGCACAACCCCCACCTGTGGGCGTTGGGCCCTCATACCACCCTCATGGAGTCTGTTTCTGATCGTTTGAGTAGACACATGCACATTTGTGGCTTGCTGGAGGTCATTTTGCAGGGCTCTGGCAGTGCTCCTCCTGTTCCTCCTTGCACAAAGGTGGAGGTAGCGGTCCTGCTGCTGGGTTGTTGCCCTCCTATGGCCTCCTCCACGTCTCCTGATGTACTGGCCTGTCTCCTGATAGCGCCTCCATGCTCTGGACACTACGCTGATAGACACAGCAAACCTTCTTGCCACAGCTCGCATTGATGTGCCATCCTGGATGAGCTGCGCTACCTGAGCCACTTGTGTGGGTTGTAGGGAGGTCATACAGGCACGTGGAGGCCACACACACTACTGAGCCTCATTTTGACTTGTTTTAAGGACATGCATCAAAGTTGGAACAGCCTGTAATGTGTTTTCTCTGACGTCCTAGTGGATGCTGGGACTCCGTCAGGACCATGGGGATTAGCGGCTCCGCAGGAGACAGGGCACAAAAATAAAGCTTTAGGATCAGGTGGTGTGCACTGGCTCCTCCCCCTATGACCCTCCTCCAAGCCTCAGTTAGGTTTTTGTGCCCATCCGAGCAGGGTGCAATCTAGGTGGCTCTCCTAAAGAGCTGCTTAGAAAAAGTTTTTAGGTTTTTTATTTTCAGTGAGTCCTGCTGGCAACAGGCTCACTGCATCGAGGGACTTAGGGGAGAGAAGTGAACTCACCTGCGTGCAGGATGGATTGGCTTCTTAGGCTACTGGACACCATTAGCTCCAGAGGGATCGAACACCGGCCCAGCCATGGAGTCCGGTCCCGGAGCCGCGCCGCCGACCCCCCTTGCAGATGCCGAAGATTGAAGAAGTCCAGAAACAGGCGGCAGAAGACTTTTCAGTCTTCATGAGGTAGCGCACAGCACTGCAGCTGTGCGCCATTGTTGTCAGCACACTTCACACAGCGGTCACTGAGGGTGCAGGGCGCTGGGGGGGGCGCCCTGGGCAGCAATGTATAATACCTTTCTTATGGCTAAAAATACATCACATATAGTCCTTGAGGCTATATGGATGTATTTAACCCCTGCCAGATCTCACAAACTCCGGGAGAAGAGCCCGCCGAAATAGGGGGCGGGGCTTATTCTCCTCAGCACACAGCGCCATTTTCCTGCTCAGCTCCGCTGTGAGGAAGGCTCCCAGGACTCTCCCCTGCACTGCACTACAGAAACAGGGTAAAACAGAGAGGGGGGGCACTTTTTTGGGCGATATTACTATATTTAAGCTGCTATTAGGATACAACACTTATATAGGGTTGTTCCCATATATATTATAGCGCTTGGGTGTGTGCTGGCAAACTCTCCCTCTGTCTCCCCAAAGGGCTAGTGGGGTCCTGTCTTCAATAGAGCATTCCCTGTGTGTCTGCTGTGTGTCGGTACGTGTGTGTCGACATGTATGAGGACGATGTTGGTGTGGAGGCAGAGCAATTGCCGGTAATGGTGATGTCACCCCCCAGGGAGTCGACACCGGAATGGATGGCTTTGTTTATGGAATTACGTGATAATGTCAGCACATTACAAAAATCAGTTGACGACATGAGACGGCCGGCAAACCAGTTAGTACCTGCCCAGGCGTCTCAGACACCGTCAGGGGCTGTAAAACGCCCTTTACCTCAGTCGGTCGACACAGACCCAGACACGGACACTGAATCTAGTGTCGACGGTGAAGAAACAAACGTATTTTCCAGTAGGGCCACACGTTATATGATCACGGCAATGAAGGAGGCTTTACATATCTCTGATACTGCAAGTACCACAAAAAGGGGTATTATGTGGGGTGTGAAAAAACTACCTGTAGTTTTTCCTGAATCAGAGGAATTGAATGATGTATGTGATGAAGCGTGGGTTAACCCAGATAGAAAAGTGCTAATTTCAAAAAAGTTATTGGCATTATACCCTTTCCCGCCAGAGGTTAGGGCGCGCTGGGAAACACCCCCTAGGGTGGATATGGCGCTCACACGCTTATCAAAACAAGTGGCGTTACAGTCTCCTGATACGGCCGCCCTCAAGGATCCAGCTGATAGGAGGCTGGAAACTACCCTAAAAAGTATATACACACATACTGGTGTTATACTGCGACCAGCCATCGCCTCAGCCTGGATGTGCAGTGCTGGGACGGTCTGGTCGGATTCCCTGACTGAAAAATATTGATACCCTGGATAGGGACAGTATTTTATTGACTTTAGAGCAATTAAAGGATGCTTTTCTTTATATGCGAGATGCTCAGAGGGATATTTGCACTCTGGCATCGAGAGTAAGTGCGATGTCCATATCTGCCAGAAGAAGTTTATGGACGCGACAGTGGTCAGGTGATGCGGATTCCAAACGGCATATGGAAGTATTGCCGTATAAAGGGGAGGAATTATTTGGCGTGGGTCTATCGGATCTGGTGGCCACGGCAACTGCCGGGAAATCCACCTTTTTACCTCAGACCCCCTCCCAACAGAAAAAGACACCGTCTTTTCAGCCGCAGTCCTTTCGGTCCTATAAGAACAAGCGGGCAAAAGGACAGTCATATCTGCCCCGAGGCAGAGGAAAGGGTAAGAGAGGGCAGCAAGCAGCTCCTTCCCAGGAACAGAAGCCCTCCCCGGGTTCTGCAAAGCCCTCAGCATGACGCTGGGGCTTTACAAGCGGACTCAGGAGCGGTGGGGGGTCGACTCAAGAATTTCAGCGCGCAGTGGGCTTGCTCACAGGTGGACCCCTGGATCCTGCAGGTAGTATCTCAGGGTTACAGGTTGGAATTCGAGAAGTCTCCCCCTCGCCGGTTCCTAAAGTCTGCTTTGCCAACGTCTCCCTCAGACAGGGCGACGGTATTGGAAGCCATTCACAAGCTGTTTTCTCAGCAGGTGATAGTCAAGGTACCCCTCCTACAACAGGGAAAGGGGTATTACTCCACGCTATTTGTGGTACCGAAGCCGGACGGCTCGGTAAGACCTATTCTAAATCTGAAATCTTTGAACCTGTACATACAAAAATTCAAGTTCAAGATGGAGTCACTCAGAGCAGTGATAGCGAATCTGGAAGAAGGGGACTTTATGGTGTCCCTGGACATCAAGGATGCTTACCTGCATGTCCCAATTTGCCCTTCACACCAAGGGTACCTCAGGTTCGTGGTGCAAAACTGTCATTATCAGTTTCAGACGCTGCCGTTTGGATTGTCCACGGCACCTCGGGTCTTTACCAAGGTAATGGCCGAGATGATGTTTCTTCTGCGAAGAAAAGGCGTATTAATTATCCCTTACTTGGACGATCTCCTGATAAGGGCAAGGTCCAGAGAACAGCTGGGAGACGTAGTAGCACTAACCCAAGTAGTGCTGCAACAGCACGGGTGGATTCTGAATTTTCCAAAATCTCAATTGAACCCTACGACACGTCTGCTGTTCCTGGGAATGATTCTGGACACGGTTCAGAAAAAGGTGTTTCTTCCGGAGGAGAAAGCCAGGGAGTTATCCGAACTTGTCAGGAACCTCCTAAAACCAGGAAAAGTGTCTGTGCATCAATGCACAAGAGTCCTGGGAAAGATGGTGGCTTCTTACGAAGCGATTCCATTCGGCAGATTCCACGCACGAACTTTTCAGTGGGATCTGCTGGACAAATGGTCCGGATCGCATCTGCAGATGCATCAGCGGATAACCTTATCGCCACGGACAAGGGTGTCTCTTCTGTGGTGGTTGCAGAGTGCTCATCTGTTAGAGGGCCGCAGATTCGGCATACAGGACTGGGTCCTGGTGACCACGGATGCCAGTCTGAGAGGCTGGGGAGCGGTCACACAGGGAAGAAACTTCCAGGGAGTATGGTCAAGCCTGGAGATGTCTCTTCACATAAATATACTGGAGCTAAGAGCGATTTACAATGCTCTAAGCCTGGCAAAACCCCTGCTTCAGGGTCAGCCGGTGTTGATCCAGTCGGACAACATCACGGCAGTCGCCCACGTAAACAGACAAGGCGGCACAAGAAGCAGGAGAGCAATGGCAGAAGCTGCAAGGATTCTTCGCTGGGCGGAAGATCATGTGATAGCACTGTCAGCAGTGTTCATTCCGGGAGTGGACAACTGGGAAGCAGACTTCCTCAGCAGACACGATCTACACTCGGGAGAGTGGGGACTTCATCCAGAAGTCTTCCACATGATTGTGAACCGTTGGGAAAAACCAAAGGTGGATATGATGGCGTCTCGCCTCAACAAAAAACTGGACAGGTATTGCGCCAGGTCAAGAGACCCTCAGGCAATAGCTGTGGACGCTCTGGTAACACCGTGGGTGTTCCAGTTAGTGTATGTGTTTCCTCCTCTGCCTCTCATACCAAAAGTACTGAGAATTATACGGCAAAGGGGAGTAAGAACGATACTCGTGGCTCCGGATTGGCCAAGAAGAACTTGGTACCCGGAACTTCAGGAGATGCTCACGGAAGATCCGTGGCCTCTACCTCTAAGACGGGACCTGCTTCAGCAGGGACCGTGTCTATTCCAAGACTTACCGCGGCTGCGTTTGACGGCATGGCGGTTGAACGCCGAATTCTAAGGGAAAAAGGCATTCCGGAAGAGGTCATTCCTACACTGGTAAAAGCCAGGAAGGAGGTGACTGCACAACATTATCACCGCATTTGGAGAAAATATGTTGCGTGGTGTGAGGCCAGGAAGGCCCCCACGGAGGAATTTCAACTGGGTCGATTCCTACATTTCCTGCAAACAGGATTGTCTATGGGCCTCAAATTGGGGTCCATTAAGGTTCAAATTTCGGCCCTGTCGATTTTCTTCCAGAAAGAATTGGCTTCAGTTCCTGAAGTCCAGACTTTTGTAAAAGGAGTACTACATATACAGCCCCCGGTTGTGCCCCCAGTGGCTCCGTGGGACCTTAATGTAGTTTTGGATTTTCTCAAATCCCATTGGTTTGAGCCACTCAAATCGGTGGATTTGAAATATCTTACGTGGAAAGTAACCATGCTACTGGCCCTGGCTTCAGCCAGGAGAGTATCAGAATTGGCGGCTTTATCGTATAAAAGCCCATATCTGATTTTCCATTCGGACAGGGCAGAACTGCGGACGCGTCCTCAGTTTCTGCCTAAGGTGGTGTCAGCGTTTCACCTGAACCAGCCTATTGTGGTGCCTGCGGCTACTAGCGATTTGGAGGATTCCAAGTTGCTGGACGTTGTCCGGGCATTGAAAATATATATTTCAAGGACGGCTGGAGTCAGAAAATCTGACTCGCTGTTTATACTGTATGCACCCAACAAGCTGGGTGCTCCTGCTTCTAAGCAGACGATTGCTCGTTGGATTTGTAGCACAATTCAACTTGCACATTCTGTGGCAGGCCTGCCACAGCCTAAATCTGTCAAGGCCCATTCCACAAGGAAGGTGGGCTCATCCTGGGCGGCTGCCCGAGGGGTCTCGGCATTACAACTCTGCCGAGCAGCTACGTGGTCGGGGGAGAACACGTTTGTAAAATTCTACAAATTTGATACCCTGGCTAAAGAGGCCCTGGAGTTCTCTCATTCGGTGCTGCAGAGTCATCCGCACTCTCCCGCCCGTTTGGGAGCTTTGGTATAATCCCCATGGTCCTGACGGAGTCCCAGCATCCACTAGGACGTCAGAGAAAATAAGATTTTACTTACCGATAAATCTATTTCTCGTAGTCCGTAGTGGATGCTGGGCGCCCATCCCAAGTGCGGATTGTCTGCAATACTTGTACATAGTTATTGTTACAAAAAAATCGGGTTGTTATTGTTGTGAGCCGTCTGTTCAGAGGCTCCTACGTTTGTCATACTGTTAACTGGGTTCAGATCACAAGTTGTACGGTGTGATTGGTGTGGCTGGTATGAGTCTTACCCGGGATTCAAAATCCTTCCTTATTGTGTACGCTCGTCCGGGCACAGTATCCTAACTGAGGCTTGGAGGAGGGTCATAGGGGGAGGAGCCAGTGCACACCACCTGATCCTAAAGCTTTATTTTTGTGCCCTGTCTCCTGCGGAGCCGCTAATCCCCATGGTCCTGACGGAGTCCCAGCATCCACTACGGACTACGAGAAATAGATTTATCGGTAAGTAAAATCTTATTTTTCCACTTTAATTTTGAGGGCGACTCCAAATCCAGACCTCCATGGGTTAATAAATTTGATTTCCATTGATAATTTTTGCGTGATTTTGTTGTCAGCACATTCAACTATTTAATAAGAATATTTCATTCATTCAGATCTAGGATGTGTTATTTTAATGTTCCCTTTATTTTTTTGTGCAGTGTATGTATGTATGTATATATATATATATATATATATATATATATATATATATATATATGTGTGTGTATGTATGTATGTATGTATGTGTGTAATATAAATATATATATATATATATATATATATATATATATATATATATATATATATATATATATATATATATAAATTTTTGAAGTGTACGTACATTGAAAAAAAGTCCTTAAAAGTATATTGGGTATCATAAGTATATTCTCCCTGTATTTGCGTGGGTTTCCTCCGGGTACTCTGGTTTCCTTCCACAATCCAAAATATACTGGTAGTCCCATCAAAATTAAAGCTAGCGTGAATGTGTGCGTGTACATGTGATAGATTGTAAGCTCCACTGAGACAGGGACCGATATGAATGGCCTAAATATTCTCCGTAAAGCGCTGCAGAATGTGTGCTCTATATAAATAACTGCTAATAAAATTCTCTGAAAAAAACGTAAGTAAAAATTTTCTAAACATATATTTTCTTTGAAGAAAGAATTGCATTACATGACGCTGATATGTCACCTAAGCAGGAGTAAACAAAACTGTTATCAATGGGTGGTCTACAGTTTGCCAGCTGTCGGGATCCCGGTGCACAGCATACCAGCGCCGGAATCCCGACACCTGGCATAACGACATCTTTTTTCCCTCTTGGGGGTTCATGACCCCCCTGGAGGGAGAATAAGCACCACCGTGCCCGCAGCATGGCGTGCCCAGCGAGCCTGCAAGGGGCCCATTTGTGCTCGCCGGCGGTCAGGATTCCGGCGACTGTATGCTGGCCGCCGGGAACCCGGTCACCAGCATATCGTACTACACCCTTATCAACAGTATGAAATACTTAGTTATAGTATTGCTCCTGGCTATTACATCAGTCCAATGAAAAAAGATATACGAAACAACTTCAACAGTTTGTATATCGGCTTAGTGGGCTACAAATGTATTACTGTATTCTGTCCAATTACATCCCCACTGTAGAGTCCACTCATATCATCACATATTTCCTCATTCTTCACCAAACCATCCTCCTGATCTCAGGCCAACATTGCTGTGTGACCATATCGCCCACCCAGAACGTTTGCAATCCGGTGGGCCTTTATGCAGTAGAGAACGCCTCTCCTTGTGTCTCAATGCCTACTTCCCTATAGTTTGTAAGCTTGCGGGCAGGGCCTTCCTACCTCTGACTGTCTGTTATTACCTAGTCTTGTTTTCTCTAATGTCCTAGAGGATGCTGGGGACTCCGTAAGGACCATGGGGAGTAGACGGGCTCCGCAGGAGATAGGGCACTTTAAGAAAGCTTTGGATTCTGGGTGTGCACTGGCTCCTCCCTCTATGTCCCTCCTCCAGACCTCAGTTTTACACTGTGCCCAGAGGATGAAGGGCGCGCTGCAGGGAGCTCTCTTGAGTTCTTTGCTACAGAAAGCATTTTTGTTTGGATTTTTACTTCTTTCACAGGGAGCATTGCTGGCAACAGGGAGCCTGCATCGAGGGACTGAGGAGAGAGGGCAGACCTACTTAACTGATAGGATCTGCTTCCTCGGCTACTGGACACCGTTAGCTTTAGAGGGGGTGAACACAGGTTCGTCCTGGGCGTCCACCCCCGGAGCCACGCCACCGTTCTCCTCACAGAGCCAGAAGAACAGAAGCAAGAAGACGTCTCAGGCGGCAAAAGCCTTCAGCTTTACAGAGGTAACGCACAGCACTGCAGCTGTGCGTCATTGCTCCACATCACCTCACACACTCCGGTCACTGTATGGGTGCAGGGCGCGGGGGGGGGGCGCCCTGGGCAGCAATAATAACAACTCTTAGATGGCAAATAGGTATATACATGTACAGCTGGGCACTGTACATGTATATAATTGAGCCCCCGCCATTTTACACGATTTTGAGCGGGACAGAAGCCTGCCGCCGAGGGGGCGGGGCTTCTCCCTCAGCACTCACCAGCGCCATTTTTCTCTCCACAGAACACTGAGAGGAAGCTCCCCGGACTCTCCCCTGCTTACACACGGTGAAGGGAGTTTAAAAAGAGGGGGGGGGGAGGCACATAATTGGCGGATAAAGTATAATACAGCGCTGCTGGGGAGAAGCATTCTGTGTTGGTCTCCAGGTTGTTGCGCTGGGGTGTGTGCTGGCATACTCTCTCTCTGTCTCTCCAAAGGGCCTTTCAGGGGATACTGTCTTCAGAAAAAGCTTCCCTGGGTGTGAGCAGTGTGTCGGTACGTGTGTGTCGACATGTTTTATGAGGAAGGCTCGCTTAATGTGGAGGGGAAGTGCTTGAATGTCAGGTCGCCGTCGGCAACGCCGACACCGGACTGGGTGGATATGCTGAATGTCTTGAATGCAAATGTAAATCTCCTGCATAAAAGATTAGACAAGGCTGAAGCTAGGGATCAGTCAGGTAGCCAGTCCGTGCCTGTCCCTGTGGTGCCAGGACCTTGAGGGTCTCAAAAGCGCCCCATATCCCAGGTCGCTGACACAGATACCGACACAGATACTGACTCTAGTGTCGACTATGAGGATGCAAAATTACAGCCGAAGATGGCAAAATGTATTAGGTACATGATTATTGCCATTAAAGAGGTTTTGCATATCACGGAGGAACCTCCTGTCCCTGACACGAGGGTTCACATCTATAAAGGGAAAAAGCCTGAGGTCACGTTTCTGTCCTCATTTGAGCTAAGCGAATTATGCGAAAAGGCTTGGGAATCTCCGGATAGGAGACTCCATGTTCCCAAAAGGATTCTCATGGCGTATCATTTTCCACGGAAGGATCGTTTACGATGGGAATCTGCGCCTAAAGTAGACAAGGCGCTGACACTCTTATCCAAGAAGGTGGCACTGCCTTCTCCGGATACTGCTTCCCTCAAGGATCCTGCTGATCGCAAGCAGGAAATTACCATGAAGCACATTTACACACATTCAGGAACTATAGTTAGGCCGGCCATGGCGTCGGCCTGGGTTTGTAGTGCTGTCGTGGCATGGGCAGACTCCTTATCTACGGATATGAACACCTTAGATAGAGATACCATTCTAATGACCATGGAGCATATCAGAGAGGCTGCCTTGTATATGAGGGATGCTCAGAGAGACATTTGTTTACTAAGCTCTAGAATAAACGCTATGTCTATTTCTGCTAGGCGGCTCTTGTGGACCCGACAGTGGACGGGAGACGCTGACTCAAAGCGGCATATGGAGTCATTGCCTTACAATGGGGAGGAGTTGTTTGGAGAAGGCCTCTCGGACCTAGTCTCTACTGCTACGGCCGGTAAATCGAATTTTTTACCTTCTGTTCCCCCGCAGCATTCTAAGAAGGGACCACATTATCAAATGCAGTCCTTTCGTTCCAATAAAAACAAGAAGGTACGAGGATCGTCCTTCGTTGCCAGAGGTAAAGGCAAGGGGAAAAAAGCTGCACTCAGCTAGTTCCCAGGAGCAGAAGTCCTCCCCTACTTCCGCAAAGTCCACAGCATGACGCTGGGGCTTTCCGGGGGGGGGGGGGGGGGGTCAGATCAAGTGGGGGCACGTCTTTGACTTTTCAGCCACGTCTGGGTTCAATCACAGGTGGATCCCTGGGCAATAGAGATTGTTTCCCAGGGACACAGACTGGAATTCGACGACATGCCCCCTCGCCGGTTTTTCAAATCGGCTCTGCCGGCTTCCCCGTCAGAGAGGGAGCTAGTGTTAGCGGCAATTCACAAATTGTACATTCAACAGGTGATAATCAAGGTTCCTCATCTCCAGCAAGGAGAGGGTTATTATTTATCCCTGTTTGTGGTACCGAAACCGGACGATTCGGTCAGACCCATTCTAAATCTAAAATCCCTGAACCTGTACTTGAAGAGGTTCAAAATGGAATCGCTCTGAATGGTCATCGCCAGCCTGGAGGGAGGGGATTGGATGGTGTCCCTGGACATAAAGGATGCGTACCTTCATGTTCCGATTTCCCCCCCTCACCAGGCGTTTCTGAGATTTGCAGTACAGGATTGTCACTACCAATTTCAGACGTTGCCGTTTGGTCTTTCCACGGCTCCGAGAATTTTCACCAAGGTAATGGCGGAAATGATGGTGCTCCTGCGCAAGCAGGGAGTCACAATTATCCCGTACTTGGACGATCTCCTTTATAAAGGCGAGATCTCGGGAGAAGTTGCTCGACAGCGTGTCTCTGTCCGTGAAGACGTTGCAGATGCACGGCTGGATTCTCAATTTACCGAAATCCCAGCAAGTGCCTGCAACGCGTCTGACCTTTTTGGGCTTGATTCTAGACACAGACCAAAAAAGAGTTTTTCTTCCGGTGGAGAGGGCTCAGGAGCTCATAGCCCTGGTCAGGAACCTTTTAAAGCCAAAAAAGGTTTCGGTGCATCATTGCACAAAGGTTCTGGGGAAGATGGTGGCTTCATACGAGGCCATCCCCTTCGGCAGGTTCCATGCGAGGACTTTCCAATGGGACCTATTGGACAAATGGTCCGGGTCCCATCTACATATGCAGGAACGGATCACCCTGTCTCCCAAGGCCAGGGTATCTCTCCTGTGGTGGCTGCACAGTGCTCACCTCCTAGAGCAGGGGTGTCAAAGACAAGGCCCGCGGGCCAAATCCGGCCCGCCAGACCTCGTCTGATGGCCCGCGGTGCCGCCGCCATGAAACCCCCTTCTCCCGAGTGCCCAGCTCGGGGGGGGGGCGGGGTTTCGCGGAATGACGCGATTGCGTCGTGACGTCACGGCGCAAACGCGTCATTCAACGAAACCCCGTCGGAGGAGGGAGAAGGGAGCCGCGCAGACGAGGAGGGAGAGGCGGCTGAAGAGCGGCGAGAACCGCTTCAAATGTAAGTCAGCCCCTCTCCCTTCCTCTTTCTCTCTCTCTCCCTCCTTCCACCACCTGCCGCAATGTGTAAAATGGGGACCTGTACCTGCCGCTATGTGTAAAATGGGGACCTGTACCTGCCGCTATGTGTAAAATGGGGACCTGTGCCTGCCACAATGTGTAAAATGGGGACCTGTGCCTGCCACAATGTGTAAAATGGGGACCTGTACCTGCCGCTATGTGTAAAATGGGGACCTGTGCCTGCCACAATGTGTAAAATGGGGACCTGTACCTGCCGCTATGTGTAAAATGGGGACCTGTGCCTGCCGCTATGTGTAAAATGGGGACCTGTGCCTGCCGCTATGTGTAAAATGGGGACCTGTGCCTGCCACAATGTGTAAAATGGGGACCTGTACCTGCCGCTATGTGTAAAATGGGGACCTGTGCCTGCCGCAATGTGTAAAATGGGGACCTGTGCCTGCCGCAATGTGTAAAATGGGGACCTGTGCACTATAAAAGGGGGCACATGGCTGGGCACTATAAAAGGGGGCACATGGCTGGGCACTTTAAAAGGGGGCAGATGGCTGGGCACATATAAGGCAGGTGGAGCGGTAAATTTTGGATAGACCTACAGATACAACCGGCCCTTTGATGGGGACCAAACTGCTGATGCGGCCCCCGATGAATTTGAGTTTGACACCCCTGTCCTAGAGGGTCGCAGGTTCGGCAATCAGGACTGGATCCTGGTGACCACTGACGCGAGCCTCCGAGGTTGGGGGGCTGTCGCACTGGGAAGAAATTTCCAAGGTCTCTGGTCAAGCCTAGAGACTTGTCTCCACATCAATGTCCTGGAGTTAAGGGCCATTTACAACGCCCTACGCCAGGCAGAGGAGTGGCTTCAGAACAAACCGGTTCTGATTCAGTCGGACAATATCCCGGCAGTGGCTCATGTAAACCGCCAAGGCGGCACAAGGAGCAGAGTGGCCATGGCAGAGGCGACCAGGATTCTGCGCTGGGCGGAAGGCCATGTAAGCGCACTATCAGCAGTGTTCATCCCGGGGGTGGACAACTGGGAGGCGGACTTCCTCAGCAGGTACGACCTGCATCCGGGAGAGTGGGGACTTCATCAAGAAGTCTTCACACAGATCGTGGATCGGTGGGGACTGCCTCAAATAGACATGATGGCGTCCCGTCTCAACAAAAAGCTAAAGAGGTATTGCGCCAGGTCAAGAGACCCTCAGGCGGTAGCGGTAGACGCTCTGGTGACACCATGGGTGTTCTGATCGGTCTATGTGTTTCCTCCTCTGCCTCGCATACCCAAGGTGTTGAGATTAATAGGACTAAGAAGGGTCAGAACAATTCTCATTGTTCCAGATTGGCCAAGGACCAAGGAGGACTTAGTATCCGGATCTGCAAGAGTTGCTCACAGAATATCCGTGGCCTCTTCCTCTAAGGCAGGACCTGCTGCAGCAGGGGCCCTGTCTGTTCCAAGACTTACCGCGGCTGCGTTTGACGGCATGGCGGTTGAACGCCGGATCCTAGCTGAAAAAGGGATTCCGGAGGAGGTCATTCCTACCCTGATCAAGGCTAGGAAGGATGTGACATCAAAACATTATCACCGTATATGGCGGAAATATGTTTCTTGGTGTGAGGCCAAGAGTTCTATTTGGGCCGTCTGCTTCACTTCCTTCAAACGGGAGTGAATTTGGGCCTAAAATTAGGGTCCATAAAGGTCCAAATTTCGGCCTTATCCATTTTCTTTCAAAAAGAATTGGCTTCTCTTCCTGAAGTACAGACTTTTGTGAAGGGAGTGCTGCACATTCAGCCTCCCTTTGTACCTCCGGTGGCGCATTGGGATCTTAACGTGGTATTAAGTTTCCTCAAGTCACCTTGGTTTGAACCACTCAAAACAGTGGAGTTGAAATACCTCACTTGGAAAGTGGTCATGTTGTTGGCCTTAGCTTCTGCAAGGCGTGTTTCGGAATTAGCGGCTTTATCATATAAAAGCCCATACCTGATTTTTCACGTGGATAGGGCAGAGTTGAGGACTCGTCCTCAATTTCTACCCAAGGTGGTCTCATCTTTTCATATGAACCAACCTATTGTCGTGCCTGTGGCTACACGGGACTTGGGGGACTCCGAGTCCCTGGATGTGGTCAGGGCTTTGAAGATTTACGTGACCAGAACAGCTAGGATCAGGAAGACTGAAGCTCTGTTTGTTCTGTATGCGGCCAACAAGGTTGGCGCTCCTGCTTCAAAGCAGACAATTGCTCGCTGGATCTGTAACACGATTCAGCAGGCGCATTCTACGGCAGGATTGCCTTTGCCTAAATCGGTTAAGGCCCATTCCACTAGGAAGGTGGGCTCTTCTTGGGCGGCTGCTCAAGGGGTCTCGGCACTACAACTGTGCCGAGCTGCTACTTGGTCGGGGTCAAACACCTTTTGCAAAGTTCTATAAGTTTGATACCCTGGCTGAGGAGGACCGCCTGTTTGCTCAATCGGTGCTGCAGAGTCATCCGCACTCTCCCGCCCGTTTGGGAGCTTTGGTATAATCCCCATGGTCCTTACGGATACCCCAGCATCCTCTAGGACGTTAGAGAAAATAAGATTTTACTTACCGGTAAATCTATTTCTCGTAGTCCGTAGAGGATGCTGGGCGCCCGTCCCAAGTGCGGACTTCTTCTGCAAGGCTTGTATATAGTTATTGCTTACATAAGGGTTATGTTATAGTTGGTCGGTCTTGAACCGAGGCTATGTTACTTGTTCATACTGTTAACTGGGTAGTTTATCACAAGTTATACGGTGTGGCTGGTATGAATCTCGCCCTCAGGTTACATAAATCCTTTCCTCGTACTGTTCATATCCTCTGGGCACAGTTTCTCTAACTGAGGTCTGGAGGAGGGACATAGAGGGAGGAGCCAGTGCACACCCAGAATCCAAAGCTTTCTTAAAGTGCCCTATCTCCTGCGGAGCCCGTCTATTCCCATGGTCCTTACGGAGTCCCCAGCATCCTCTACGGACTTCGAGAAATAGATTTACCGGTAAGTAAAATCCTATTTTTTAAACTGCCAAGTGTGCCACTATATAAAGCTATACCAGTGTTCACTCTAGGCTGTTTTAGTAGGGCACCGCGCCCTGCCCGATTTTTAGCAGGCAAAACCCGCCCTGCCCCTTTTGCGTGCCCTGCTAGAACAGCCGCCCGCTTCCTGCCCTCCCGGCGTGTATAGATGCCGTGCGCATGCTAGAACATATAGATGCCGTGCGCATGCTAGAACAGCCGCCCGCTTCCTGCCCTCCCGGCGTGTATAGATGCCGTGCGCGGCATCCATTCACGCATTGGGAGAGGGCTGGGGGAAGCCCAGCACCGACGGAGGTGCTGGGCACGCCCCCAACAGTGACGTCGCCGGCCACAGACGCTCTCTATAGTAGCGTCTGTGGGCCGCACCGCCCCCTAAAATGACGTAGGCGTGGCCGCGCCCCCGGCTTTGCCGCGCGCGCACATTTGCCCCCGCAGTTCGGCGCCCTGCCCCTTTTGTGAACACTACTATACCCCTTATGCGGTCGCTTCCTCTATAAATTACATCTACTTCACTTGGTCTTTGCCTCACCTTCCTCTATTTTCCTCTGCAACACTATGAAGGTGTGGGGGGATAGATATGTGAAATTACATTGTTGTAATGGGATGGTATCGTGATCCCGGTGCTGGGATGTTCGCGGTCAGAACACAGACAGCGGCATCTCGATGGTCGGGAGCCTTTTATTTACGTATGTTAACCCTGCCCCTCTACCCCCCTAACCCTCCCTACCTGCAGCCTAACCTTCCCCCCCCCCCCCCGCCCCCCCCCCCACGGCCTAACTCTAACACCCCCTCACAGCCTAACCCTCCCCGGCATACTTACAAACGGGAAGGAAACAGTGGGGTCTCTAGCGGCGCAATTGTGAGTGATGTTGAGATCACGGCATCGGTCTTCCGACCAGTGTCTGGATTCCAACTTCGGTATTTTGACTGGCGGAATCCCGACCGCCAGTATGCTAATCTGATCCCGTTGTAACAACTGTAATTGATTTGCCCCATAATCTTTACTATAGCCTTTCTGGCATATGATTCTGTGTATTGCCAAACTATTTAATACAGTCCATGTGCAATAGTTTAAAATACCTTTTTGCTTATTCACTTCTCCCCGGCAGCCATTTATGAGTTTAGTAGCCCACTGCCCTAAACTTGTGTCAGAAGTTTTTCCCCACTGACCATCCTTCTGGTGTATATAAGTTAACTCCTCCTCTTCCCCTTTGTGTTTTTTTTTGTCCTCATCGCAAGAGTAGGGAAGTTTTTTCCGTAGGGGATTACCACACAAATAGTGTTCAGTGATGCGTCTTCTGAACCACTTTTTGTGGTGGGGAAAAGCACCCCGATAGCCAGCAGAAAGAGTTTACTGGGAATCGGGACACATTTTGTGATGAATGTGTACATCTGTCGTCTATTCTAGTACACAGATTAGCCAGCTTTAGGAACTCGTGGAATGGATGAAAAAGTAATTTTTTATAGAGATTATGGTCACAGATGAACATTGATTTAAATGTGGAGTGTTGTATAGGAGAAGATTTTTAAGAAATTTCAGCAAAGAATCAGAAGTTTGATAGCATTTAATATTATGCTGGGGGAAAGTCTATGAACTATAAGGATATGTCTGAGCAGAGTGGTGAACAGGACCTGTTGTTTGATGATAAATGAAGTCTTTCTTGTACATTAGAATTGTGAAGGAATGGTAGGGTAGATTTGCCAGGATTAACCATATGTATCTGGTAAAGGATGATTAATTTCTTAGTTGGTGTATAATACCTAGGGTGGGATGTAATGCCGTCCGAACTTGCTGGAGGTGCACGATTCCGGCTGTACTCGGACGTCTTTTTAAAGGGGAAATCACCAATAAGGCAAAACCATGCAGACGTCATTACATCCCACCCCTAGAGTCAATACTGCAGTTGCTGAACGAATATCTATCAAATTAGAAGACAGTTTCCTCTACCCTCCCTTTTTTTTTTTCTTCTTTCATTTTTTAAATGCCATTTATTGACATTTGTCTTATTAAACTCCGGTATGGCAATGGCTTCAGTTTCCCAGGCCTTCAGATTGTGGAGGTCCACTATGCATACAGATTTAGAAGAGAAAATCTCAAAAAAGTACTTGTTAAGAAAATTAGAAATGGTGCATAAAGCAGTAAAATATTTATTTAAGGCGTCTCTGTATGTTATAATTTTTTCGGCAAGATCTATTGCTTCTGGGTGTGGTGGTGAAAAATTGTTTGTGCTCCAGCGGCCTAATTCAGTAAGGATTACAAATTCTGATAATTAGCAGAATTTGCAATCCTTTGGATCGCATGCTGTGGGCAGCCCAGCACGCTGACCACCGCCTCCCCCCGTTCAACAAGCAGAAATTGCGAACTCATCGCAATTTCTGCTTGTTAGCAGAAACTAAGGATGGCTCCTGCCAGAGCAGCTTAGCTGCGCCCGCAGGAGTCCCGCCGCCATGTTCTCGATCGTGGTAGCTGTGTGTGACATCACACAGCTGCCGTGATAACGTCCCCGACACAAGCCCCCGTTTGGCCGCCTCCACTCCCCCCCCCCCCCCCCCCGCCCCCCGTGTCGCGCCGCACTGCTACCGCAACGTTCCGTCTCAGCCCTGGAAACAGAATGTTTCCGCTCCCCATGCCCCGCAACCGCCTCTGCCTGATTGACAGGTTCATGCGCAGGGCGGGCGCTGCGCATGCGCCCGCATCTTTTTCTCAATATTTACAGTTGGATTGCACACTGCGATCCAACCTGAATTAGGCCCTAGGTCTTTAGATGAGCACTTCAAGAATGGAATGGCTCTGTGCAGGACAGATAGGTAATGGATTTGATAATCAGTAGGTTGCCAAATAGAATTCAGGAAGTTCCCAAAATCAACAGGTTTGCGATGTCAGACACTTTTATTTTATTATTCATGCCTGTTCCAGGTAAAGAGCCATTCAGGAGATTACAGAACAGTGCTGGATCTGCGGGACCTAAACAAATTTGTCCATGTAAAACAATTCTGCATGGAAACTATAAAGACCATTTAATGAACATAAGAAAAGGAGATTTTCTAGCCTTTATAGATCTGAAGGATACTTATTTTCACATTCCTATCTGTCAACAGCATCAGAGTTATTTACAATTCTGTGTCCTAGGAAATGTATTTCCAGTTTTTATATGCCTCCAGTTTGGCGTGGCAACCTCACTGAGAATGTTCACAAAGGCTCTAGTGACTGTCATGGCTTAAGGGGCTCATACATTAGCAATCGCAATCTATTGTTTCACAGATCCTTTTGATTCCCCCCCCCCCAAACCATTTAACTGTGCCCATACATTACAGATTTTTTAATGATTTGCAGATAATTTTTTCAGTTAAACCGATCTGCTAATCTTAAAAGACTCATCAGTTTACTAGAAACGGTCTGCAGATCTGCTGATCATTACCTGTACACTAGCAATCTACAGTCCCATTTGATCTGTGAAATTAAACATGTTAAATAAGCTGATTAAACAATCCCAATCGATATGTGGCTGAAATCTGCGATATGTGAATCCCATACTGTACACTGCAAATTTATTGACATCTGAAAAATGTCAGATTGTTCCAATTGTTTGCTGATGTATGGGTACCCTTTAGAAAGCAAAGAATTAGGATCTGACCAAATCTCGACAATACGATCCGAAAAATGTAGAGAGATAGTACAAGGAAGGTTAAAACGGTCCATAGTCCCTCTACAGTGCCATGGTTGAATTAGAAATCATGACAAAAGCCAAATTATATTGCAGCATCAGATAAAATTATTGGAGGTACAGATAGATACTTTACTGTACCGAATTACACTCTCCGACAAAAGATACAGAACACTTCAGACATTTTGTTGGTTCAGTGGTACATACAAATTAAGCTACCCATGGAGCTTGATGCCTTCAACTTTAGACGTAGTTCCATGGTTGAGATAGTGAGAAAATGACATTAGAATATACTACTATTCTTCTTCTTTATCCTTTATTTATAGGACGCCACAAGGGTTCCACAACGCCCAATTACAGAGTACATATGCACATAATCAAACAGGAAAACAGTGACTTACAGTTGAAGACAATATAGGACAAGTACAGGGCAACTAAGCATAACTACATCAGTGACGACCCTGAGATAAGTATCAAGGTAGCCAAAAACTGCAGGATTTGGGCAGTAGATGATTATTAAAGTAAGAAAAAGATAAGTACATGAGGGAAGAGGGCCCTACTCATGAGAGCTTACATTCTAAAGGGGAGAGGCAGACAGATGGGGTTGACACATATGGGGTAGACCAGCGTGGGACAGAGGGTTAGGATGAGATTTGGCTTGGTTTGGTAAAGAAGTGGGTCTTAACAGCCCGTTTAAAGTTCTGCAGAGAGGTGGAGAGTCTGAGGGGGAAAGGTAGAGAGTTCCAGAGTAAGGGAGCAGCACGTGATAAATCTTGGAGATAGGAGTGGGAGGAAGTAATCGGAAGAGAGTCGGCGTGCATTAGCAGACCGAAGAGGACGGGTGGGAGAGTAAAGGGAGATAAGGTCAGAGATGTAAGTGGGAGAGGAGTGGGTGAGTGCTTTGTATGTGAGTGTGAGAAGTTTGAATTGGATTCTGAAAGGGAAGGAAAGCCAGTGAAGAGCTTGTAGGAGAGGGGAGGTGGATGTAGTGCGTTTGGTGAGGAAGATGAGCCAGGCTGCAGCATTGAGGATAGATTGGAGTGGAGAGAGGTAATTGTCAGGAAGGCCAGTTAGGAGAAGATTACAGTAACCCAGTCTGGAAATAATCAGTGAGTGGATAATGATCTTGGTGGCATCCTGGGTGAGAGGGTCTCATCCTGGAAATGTTTTTCAGATGAAAATGACAGGTTTGTGAGAGGTGCTGAATATGTGGTTTGAAGGAGGGGGAGGAGTCGAGGATTACGCCAAGACAGCGTACTTGGGGGCTAGAGGAGATAGTCGTGCCATCAATGGATAGTGAGATTGTGGGAGGTGAGGTTGTGTGGGAGGGTGGGAAGATGATCAGCTCAGTCTTGGACATGTTGAGTTTAAGAAAGCGCTGGGACATCCAGGAAGAGATAGCAGAGAGACAGTTGGAGGTACAAGTGAGGAGAGCCGGGGAGAGATCAGGGGAGGAAAGGTAGATTTGAGAGGCATCAGCATAGAGGTGATATTGGAAGTTAAAAGAACTGAGTTCACCTAAAGAGGACGTATAGAGAGAGAAAAGGAGAGGACCAAGAACAGAACCTTGGGGGACACCAACAGTTAGTGGAAGTGGGGGGGGGGGGGGGGGTAGCGTCATGAGAGGAGACAGAGAAGGAACGATCAAAGAGGTAGGAGGACAGCCAGGTGAGGGTAGTACCACGCAGACCAAGAGAGTGAAAGATTTGCAGATGGAGAGGGTGGTCCACAGTGTCAAAAGCAGCAGAGAGGTAAAGAAGAATAAGCAGAGAGTAGTTTCCCTTAGATTTGGCTGCCATTGCAGACTTTTGTGAGTGCAGTTTCAGTGGAGTGGAGAGAATGGAAACCAGACTGGAGTGGGTCAAGCAGTGAGTGTGAGGAAAGAAAGTCAGTGAGGCAGTTATAGACAATACGCTCAAGGAGTTTAGAGGCAAGGGGGAGGAAAGAGATGGGTCGATAGTTGGAGAGGGTGTTTGGATCGAGGGTAGGTTATTTTTTAGAATAGGGGAGACAAGAGCATGCTTGAAGGCAGAGGGGACAGTGCCTGATGAGAGGGAGAGATTGAGAAGGTGGGCAAGATGGGAACAAGCAGAAGGAGAGAGGTAGCGGAGGAGGTGAGAGGGGATAGGGTCAAATGGGGAGGTGGTGGGGAGGAACGAATGAGGGCCATGGCTTCCTCACCAGCTACATGGGAGAAAGATGTCAAAGTTGGGGAGAGGGAAGGTGAGGGGTAGCAAGGGATGCGTGGTTGCTGGTCTGGTGGGATGTGATGTCCTGACGTATGGAATCGTGGATGTAAAATAAGTGGCAAAGTCGAGAGCAGACAATGAGGATGGGAGAGGTGGTGGTAGTGGGCAGAGGAGGGAGTTCACAGTGGCAAAGAGGCACCGGACGTTGGAAGACTGTGTAGAGAAAAGAATTTTGAAGTAATGATTGTTTAGCGAGGGAAAGGGCAGCACTGAAGGATGAGAGCATAAATTTAAAATGGTGGAAGTCTGCCTTAGAGCTTGATTTCCCCCTCCACTGGCGCTTGGCAGTACGTGAGCATTTTTGAAGATATCTGGTGCATTTGGTGTGCATGGGTTGAGGCGTTGATCTGTGAGGGAGAATAGTGGTTGGTGGAGCGACAGAGTCGAGAGCAGAAGTAAGAGATGCATTGTATAGGGATGTCGCTTGTTCAGGACATGAGAGAGCGAGAATAGGAGAGAGAAGTGAGCCAAACAGGGAGGATAGTGATGAGGTGTCAATAGCCTCAATGTTACGCTTAGTGATGGTAGCCTTAGGAGGGAGCGATGGGGAAGCGGAGATAGATAAGTTGAAAGAGCAGGTGGTGGTCAGAGAGGGGGAAAAGGGGAATTGTAGAAATCAGAAATAACGCAGCGGTGACTGAAAACCAGATCCAGTGAGCTCCCGTTCACATGGGAGGGTAAGGTGGTCCACTGGGAGAGACCAAGTGAAGAGGCGAGGTTAAGGAGTTTAGAGGCAGGTGATTTTTATGGGGTTATCGATAGGGATGTTGAAATTAACCTAGGGTAATGGAGGGTATGTCAGAAAAGAGGAAGTGAGGTAGCCAGGAAGCAAAGTTGTCGAGGAATTTGGAGGAAGTGCCAGGTGGACGGTAGATGACAGCAACTCGAAGATTAGTAGGGTGGTAGAGGCATATTGCATGGACCTCAAATGTAGAGAATGTAAGGGATGGTTCTGGAGGTAAAAGTTGGTATGTGTAGCTAGAGGGTAAAAGGACCCCAACACCACCACCATGGTGACCCCCAGGTTTCTGTAATGGCCAGGAGATGCAGGGAGTTGGAAATGAAAAGGTCATGAGGAGGGGCCAGATTGTTGCAGACAGATCTGTCATTCTAGAGGGCACAGGATAGGGGGTAGGAGTTTGTGGGAGAGATGTGAATGAGATCAGGGTTGCTATAGCGTTGAGGTAAGATTAATTTTGAATGAAGAGATATAGAGGGTGTAATGATGGTGCTGGGTCCTTGGCTAGGAAGGGAGACTGCAGGAGTGAGGCATGGAGGGAGTGCAGTATGATAGTGGTGGAGGAGAGGTGAGGTGACCGGCAGAGGAGGGAGAGTGCAGGGTTGAGTGGTGGGGTAGAGAGCCTGTGAAGGGGAAGAAGTAAATTGCAATGGGGAACAGAAGAAGAGGCGAAGGGAGGCAGAGGGAGAGGATGAGATGTAGCAGACTGGGATAGAAGGATAGAGGTGGTACCAGGGGACAGAATAAAAGATTAGGAAGATGAGGATTAATGTGGGATGTTGCCAGCCTGGCCATAGTGTGGATCGGGTAAATAGTGGTATCTGTACTAAAGTACAGATACAAGAAATTGGCATCTAGAGTATCAAGTACAGTTGGAACAATCCACATAAATGTCTCTGACTTGGTGGAGATGCAAAAAGTAAAAAATATGTATATACAGGTAATCTTTGCTGTAACTATCAATACGTGATGTTAACAACAGATGCACGTTGGATGGGAAGCATATCTACTGCCGCACATGTCGCAAGGAAGGCGGACTTCACAAGAGGAATTGTTCTACATTCAGCAAGATATGAAAACGTTAGTCATTTTTAAGATCTTCTGAAAGGATCACACCTAAAAGTGTTTTCAGACAATGTGGAAGTAGTGGCTTATCCTGGATAGCCATGGTAGTATCAAGAGCCAGTCTCTTATGGACAAAGTAATGAAGATTATGGTGTGGCAGAGAAATACAAAAAGGGGTCTATTCATGAAGAAGTGTAAAGAGTGGAGAAGTTGCCCATGGCAACCAATTTGCTGTTCCGTACAATTGTATAGTATCATACCTCCCAACTGTCCCGATTTTCGCGGGACAGTCCCGTTTTTTGGGGACTGTTCCGCCGTCCCACCCGCGGGACGCAGTGTCCCGCGGTGGTGGGAGGCAGTTGGGAGGCTCTGTCTTTCGCTGCCCTGCTTAGCAGAGCAGCGGTGAATAGACGCCATGCGCACAGCGTATATTCACTGGAGTCAGAGGGAGAGGGGGATGCCAGCGGCCGAGCGCTGGGCATGCCCCATCAGTGACTAAAACCGTGGCGTGGCTCGTGATCGCGGGGCCTTCCTGTGAAGCCATGCCCCCTTTTCTTAGGCCACGCCCCTTTTCGGGAGCGCGCGTGGCTTTGCCGCTTGTGTGTCACACTTTCTGAAAATCAAAAGTTGGGAGGTATGTAGTATTCAAATTATAAATGTTACTTCAATGCTGATTAGTTGCCATGAGCAACTTCTCCACAGACTCACTTTTCCACACTTTTCCACACTTTTCACTGTTTCATGAATAGACCCCCAAAGTCTCTTTCAGCACCGCATGTTGCAGGCAGAGAAAATATAACAGCAGATTTACTCAGCAGAAAACTATTCTCCCAGGAGGTGGGAACGGAGTTCAGAAATGTTTCACATCATAGTAAAACGGTTTGGATGGTATGAAGAATAGACCTAAATACATTTTTCTTTCTTTCTTTCTTTCTTTCTTTCTTTCTTTCTTTCTTTCTTTCTTTCTTTCTTTCTTTCTTTCTTTCTTTCTTTCTTCTTTCTTTCTTTCTTTCTTTCTTCTTTCTTTCTTTCTTTCTTTCTTTCTTTCTTTCTTTCTTTCTTTCTTTCTTTCTTTCTTTCTTTCTTTCTTTCTTTCTTTCTTTCTTTCTTTCTTTCTTTCTTTCTTTCTTTCTTTCTTTCTTTCTTTCTTTCTTTCTTTCTTTCTTTCTTTCTTTCTTTCTTTCTTTCTTTCTTTCTTTCTTTCTTTCTTTCTTTCTTTCTTCATTTTCCAAGGGGAAAGGGTGTAGATGCACTCTCACTAAGATGGACCTTTTATTTAGGTCAGGTCAGCCTGGCCAACCTGTGGCTCTCAAGCTGTTGTGAAACTACAAATCCCAGCATGCCCTGCCACAGTTTTAGCATTCCTTAATAGCAACACTGTTGCAGGGCATGGTGAGACTTGTAGTTTCACAACAGCAGGGAGCCACAAGTTGGCCAGGACTGATCTAGGTTATGTGTTCTTTCTGTTTTTTCTTAATAACTTGTACTTTTTAAGAAAATCGGGGAAGAACAAGAGGAAGTGGAAGCGATACTACCATACTGGCCACAATAAGCATGGCTTTCAAGCGGTGTAGTATGTGATGCCGGCGGTCGGGCCCTCGACCGCTGGCATACCGACAGCTGGGCGAGTGCAAATGAGCCCCTTGCGGGCTCGCTGTGGACGTGGACCCCCAAGAGGGAGAATATCTGTCAGTATGCCGGTCGGGATTCCGGCGCCGGTATGGTGGTTGTCGGGAGCCCGGCCGGCAGCAACCTGAAGACCACCCGTTTTCAAGCTCTCTGGAATTGCAATAGAAGAAGTTTGGTTTTTACCAGCCAACTGTGACTTATTGCATAAAATCCCTGGGGAAAAAATGGAGGCAATTTTGTTTTGTATTTGTCTCTTGCCATTAGTCTATCTTCAGGCAAACAAACATCTTTACTAAGATCTGAAACCTCTCCAAATTCATTTCTCACTCTTCTGAGAGAATCCTTTCCCTTTTTTTTTTCTTTTTTTTTCTTCTTTTTCTTTCTTTCTGCTGAGTTCTATCACATTTTGTCTTTATGCCACGGTGCTTTAAAAGATTTTAGGTATTTTTCCAAATCTGGCAGCTCTCAGTTTGAAGTGGCAAAGGTTTAGTGGATATTGCTAAAGCAAAAACAACTTTCTGTGCAAGTAGTCCAAATTCTGTTAAAGGCAAGATGGAAAGCCTTTTTTTAGACATACAGTACTACAAAATCTGGAGAACTTTTATCTCCTGGACTGAAACGAAGTTTGATGCTATGAAAGCTAGAACATTTCTCATGTGCTGCAGTTCCTGCATGATGGCTTTAGGAAAGGATTAACAGTATAGATGGTGAAAGTACAGATATCTGCTCTTAGGGGGTGATAATGAGGCAGATGCTAATTCATGTGCAGAGGGAGTTAGATTTGGGTGTGATGTGTTCAAACTGAAATTTAAATTGCAGTGTAAAAATTAAGTAGCCAGTATTCACCCTGCACAGAAACAATATAACCCACCCAAATCTAACGCTCTCTGTACATGTTATATCTGCCCCCCCTGCAGTGCACATGGTTTTGCCCATCTGATAACAAATTTCCTGCTATGATCAGGTCTGAATTAGGCCCTAAATGAATTGCAGGCCTTGTGGGCAGAGGAACGTTTTCTGACTATTATGCCAGATAAGGTCATACTAATAGCGAGTACAGCGTATCTTCATTCCACTTTAATTAGGAAATTACATTACCATCTTTTTCTCTGACGTCCTAGTGGATGCTGGGAACTCCGTAAGGACCATGGGGAATAGCGGCTCCGCAGGAGACTGGGCACATCTAAAGAAAGCTTTAGGACTATCTGGTGTGCACTGGCTCCTCCCCCTATGACCCTCCTCCAAGCCTCAGTTAGATTTTTGTGCCCGACCGAGCAGGGTGCAATCTAGGCGCTCTCCTGAGCTTCTTAGAAAAAGTTAGTTTTAGGTTTTTTATTTTCAGTGAGACCTGCTGGCAACAGGCTCACTGCATCGAGGGACTAAGGGGAGAAGAAGCGAACCTGCCTGCTTGCAGCCAGCTTGGGCTTCTTAGGCTACTGGACACCATTAGCTCCAGAGGGACCGAACACAGGCCCAGCCTCGGAGTCCGGTCCCAGAGCCGCGCCGCCGGCCCCCTTAAAGAGCCAGAAGCAAGAAGAGGTCCGGAAAATCGGCGGCAGAAGACATCGGTCTTCACCAAGGTAGCGCACAGCACTGCAGCTGTGCGCCATTGCTCCTCATGCACACCACACACTCCGGTCACTGAGGGTGCAGGGCGCTGGGGGGGGCGCCCTGAGCAGCAATATAAACACCTTGGCTGGCAAAAATACATCACATATAACCCCCAGGGCTATATGGATGTATATTAACCCCTGCCAGATTCCATAAAAATGCGGGAGAAAAGTCTGCGAAAAAGGGGCGGAGCCTATCTCCTCAGCACACTGGCGCCATTTTTCCCTCACAGCTCCGTTGGAGGGAAGCTCCCTGGCTCTCCCCTGCAGTTAATACACTACAGAAAGGGTTAAAAAGAGAGGGGGGGGGGGGGCACAATTTAGGCGCAGTATACAACATATATGCAGCTATAAGGGAAAACACTTTTTTATAGGTGCTATCCCTGTGATATATAGCGCCCTGGTGTGTGCTGGCATACTCTCCCTCTGTCTCCCCAAAGGGCTTTGTGGGGTCCTGTCCTCTATCAGAGCATTCCCTGTGTGTGTGCTGTGTCGGTACGGCTGTGTCGACAGGTATGTGGAGGATAATGAGGTGGAGGCGGAGCGAATGCCTGTAAATATGTTGTCACCCCCTGCGGGGTTGACACCGGTGTGGTTGAACTTATGGAAGGATTACGTGAAAGTGTCAACTCCTTACATAAAAGGCCGACGACACGGAACAGCCGGCTACTCAGCTTGTGCCTGTTCCAGCGTCTCAAATGTCATGGGGGGCTCTAAAATCGCCCGCTACCTCAGATAACAGACACAGATGTCGACACGGATACTGACTCCAGTGTCGACATCGATGAGACTGGTGTACCCTCCAAATAGGTCCACCCGTTACAGGATTGAGACAATGAAAAATGTATTACACATTTATGATTATACCCCAGGTACCACATAAAAGGGTATTGTATTTGGTGAGAGAAAACTATTAGTAGTTTTTCCTGCATCTGAGAAATTAAATGAGGTGTGTGAGGAAGAGTGGTCTTCCCCCGGTAAGAAATTGATAATTTCTACAACGGTTATTGGCAGCGTACCCTTTCCCGCAGAGGATAGGTCACGCAGGGAAACACCCCATAGGGTAGATACAGCGCTTACACGCTTATCAGAAAAGGTGGCACTACCGTCTTCGGGTACGGCCGCCCTGAAGGAACCTGCTGATAGAAAGCAGGAGGTTACCCTATAAGATATGGTCACACACTAGGGCATTATATTGCGACCAGCCGTTGCTTCGGCATGGATGTGCAGTGCTCCCGCTGCGTGGTCAGATTCCCTGTCGGAAAATAACTATGGATAGGGACAATATTTTGCTGAAAATAGAGCATTAAAAAGACGTGGTCTTATACATGCGTGATGCACAGAGGGATATTTGCCGGCTAGCATCAAAAATAAGCGCTAGGTCCATTGCCGCCAGACGGGGGTTATGGACTTGGCAATGGTCAGGCGATGCCGACTCGAATCGGCACATGGAAGTTGCCCTATAAGGGGGTAAAACTGTTTGGGGACAGTTTTTCAGACCTCGTTTCCACAGCTACTGCTGGGAAATTAATTTTTTTGCCACAGACTACCCCACAACAAAAGAAAGCACCGTATCATCAAGTACAGTCCTTTCGGCCCCAGAAAAACAAGTGGGCTAGAGGCTCATCCTTTCTGCCGAGAGGCAAAGGTAGAGGAAAAAAGCTGCAACACACAGCTAGTTCCCAAGAGCAGAAGTCCTCCCTGTGTCCGGTAGGTCCACAGCATGGTGCTGGGGCTGCTCAGGCGGACCCGGGTACGGTGGGGGCCCGTCTCAGATATTTCAGCGGACAGTGGGCTCTCACATGGATCCCTGGGTCCTTCAAGTAGTATCTCAGGGGTACAGGCTGGAGTTCGAGACGTTCTTCCCCCCGCCGTTTCCTAAAATCTGCCTTACCGGCACCTCCCTCTGCCAGGGAGACGGTGTTGGTGGATATTCAACACTATAATCACAACAAGTGATTGTCAAGGTGCCCCTCCTTCAGCAAGGAAGGGGTTACTATTCCACAGTGGTTGTGGTACCGCAACGGTTCGGTGAGACCCATCTTGAAATTAAAATACTTGAACTTTTATATCAGAAGATTCAAGTTCAAGATGGAATCGCTCAGGGCGCTTATTACGAGCCTGGACGAGGGGGATTACAGGGTCTCCCTGGACATCAAGGATGCGTACCTGCATGTCCCCATTCCCCCCCCCCCCCCTCACCAGGAGTACCTCAGATATGTGGTACAGGACTGTCACTATCAGTTCCAGACGCGGCCGTTGGAGTTGTCCACGGCACCGAAGGTCTTTACCTAGGTAATGGCCGAAGTGATGATACTCCTTCGCAAGAAGGAAGTTTTTATTATCCCGTACTTGGACGATCTCCTGATAAAGGCGAGGTCCAAAGAACAGTTGGTAGTGGGGGTAGCACTCTCTCGGGAAGTGCTACAACAGCACGACTGGATTCTCAATATTCCAAAGTCACAGCTGGTCCCGACGACACGTCTTCTGTTCCTGGGAATGTTTTTCTGAACGCAGACCAGAAAAGAGTGTTTCTTCCAGTGGAAAAAGCCGAGGAGTTGTCATCTCTAGTCAGAGACATCCTAAAACCAGGACAGGTGTCTGTACATCAATGCACACGAGTCCTGGGAAAAATGGTAGCTTCGTACGAAGCATAATTCCATTCGGAAGACTCCACGCAAGGACGTTCCAGTGGGACCTGTGGGACTAATGGTCCGGGTCCCATGTACAGATACAACAGCGGATAACCCGGTCAGCAAGAAACAGGGTGTCGCTGCTGTGGTGGCTGCAGAGGGCTCATCTACTAGTGGGCCGCAGATTCGGAATACAGGACTGGGTCCTGGTGACCACGGATGCCAGCCTTCGGGGCTGGGGTGCAGTCACACAGGGAAGAAATTTCCAAGGAGATTTCGCTTCACATAAATATTCTGCAGCTAAGGGCCATTTACAATGCCCTAAGACAAGCAAGGCCCCTGCTTCAGAACCAGCCGGTACTGATCCAATCAGACGACATCACGGCGGTCGCCCATGTACACAGACAGGGCGGCACAAGAAGCAGGATGGCGATGGCAGAAGCCACAAGGATTCTCCGATGGGCGACCTACACCCAGGAGAATGGGGACTTCATCCAGAAGTTTTCCAAATGCGGGTAAACCGTTGGGAATGACCACGGGTGGACATGATGGCGTCCCGCCTCAACAAGAAGTTGAAAAGATATTGCGCCAGGTCAAGGGACCCTCAGGCGATCGCTGGGGACGCTCTAGTGACACCGTGGGTGTACCAGTCGGTTTATGTGTCTCCTCCTCTACCTCTCATACCCAAGGTACTGAGAATAATAAGAAGGCGAGGAGTGAAAACCATACTCGGGGTTCCGGATTGGCCATGAAGAGCTTGGTACCCGGAACTTCAAGAGATGCTGGCAGAGGACCCTTGGCCTCTGCTGCTCAGACAAGACCTGCTGCAGCAGGGACCCTGTCTGTTCCAAGACTTACCGCGGCTGCGTTTGACGGCATGGCGGTAGAACACCGGATCCTAAAGGAAAAGGGTATTCCGAAGGAAGTCATCCCTACCCTGATCATAGCCAGGAAGGATGTCACCGCAAGACATTATCGCCGCGTTTGGCGAAAATTTGATGCTTGGTGGGAGGCCATGAAGGCCCCGACGGAGGAATTTCAACTATGTCGATTCCTGCACTTCCTGCAAGCATGGGTGACGTTTGGGCCTCAAATTGGGGTCCATCAAGGTCCAGATTTCGGCTCTGTCGATTTTCTTCCAGAAAGAACTGGCTTCACTGCCTGAAGTTCAGACTTTGGTTAAAGGAGTACTACATATTCAGCCTCCTTTTGTGCCTCCTGTGGCACTTTTTGGATCTCAACGTGGTGTTGGATTTCCTAATGTCGCATTGGTTGAGCCACTTAAAACCATGGAGCTAAAGTATCTTGCGTGGAAAGTGGTCATGCTGTTGGCCTTGGCCTTGGCCAGGCGTGTGTCAGAATTGGCGGCTTTGTCATGTAAAAGGCCTTATCTGATTTTCTGTATGGATAGGGCAGAGTTGAGGACTCGTCCTCCGTTTCTCCCGAAGGTGGTCTCAGGTTTTCACTTGAACCAACCTATTGTGGTGCCTGCGGCTACTGGGGACTTGGAGGATTCCAAGTTGCTGGACGTAGTCAGAGCCCTGTAAATTTTATTTTTCCAGGACGGCTGGAGTCAGGAAAACTGACTCGCTGTTTATCCTGATGGCACCCAACAAGCTGGGTGCTCCTGCTTCTAAGCAGTCTATTGCGCGCTGGATTTGTAGCACTATTCAGCTGGCGCATTCTGCGGTAGGATTACCGCAGCCTAAATCAATAAAAGCCCATTCCACAAGGACGGTGGGCTCATCTTGGGCGGCTGCCCGAGGGGTCTCGGCTTTACAACTTTGCCGAGCAGCTACTTGGTCAGGGGCAAACACGTTTGCAAAATTCTACGAATTTGATACCCTGGCTGAGGAGGACCTGGAGTTCTCTCATTCGGTGCTGCAGAGTCATCCGCACTCTCCCGCCCGTTTGGGAGCTTTGGTATAATCCCCATGGTCCTTACGGAGTTCCCAGCATCCACTAGGACGTCAGAGAAAATAAGAATTTACTTACCGATAATTCTATTTCTCGTAGTCCGTAGTGGATGCTGGGCGCCCATCCCAAGTGCGGATTGTCTGCAATACTTGTACATAGTTATTGTTAACTAATCGGGTTCTTGTTGTGAGCCATCTATTCGGAGGCTCCTCTGTTATCATGCTGTTAACTGGGTTTCATATCACAAGTTGTACGGTGTGATTGGTGTGGCTGGTATGAGTCTTACCCGGGATTCAAAATCCTTCCTTATTGTGTACGCTCGTCCGGGCACAGTATCCTAACTGAGGCTTGGAGGAGGGTCATAGGGGGAGGAGCCAGTGCACACCAGATAGTCCTAAAGCTTTCTTTAGATGTGCCCAGTCTCCTGCGGAGCCGCTATTCCCCATGGTCCTTACGGAGTTCCCAGCATCCACTACGGACTACGAGAAATAGAATTATCGGTAAGTAAATTCTTATTATTTCCTTCAACTAAAGTTTGAAAAGAAAGGAAATTGCATGTGTTAGATCTCATAAGTGCAATCTCAATTTAACTACTAAGAGTAAACCATTTAAGAAAACAGTACAAATGTTCCGCCCACCAACAGGATAAGTGGAGGCTGTGGGCCAAGATAAAAAAGAACATTTCAAGATGGATCAGAGTTAATTGTCTTCAACTAAAAGAAGAAAGGTGTTCTACCCAGGGCCCGTCCATATTCCCCTCTACCCCAATATGGTGGCCTCCTGTGATGGGGTTCAGTCATGCCCTTCTCCCTGACTGCCTCATGGTGCTACTTGACTTTGGGGAATTTCTGGGAAGAACATCGGACAAAGGTGAAGAGGAGGAACTAGCCTATGTACACCAGGTGGGCAATCACTGGGAAAAACTTCCTGTCTAAAGGTGGGTACACACTAGTAAATATATCTGCAGATCAGTTGATCTGCAGATATATCTATGGACGGATTGGGCAGTGTGTTCAGCATACACACTGCCCGATCCGTCGGGGACTGACGTCATGAACTGGGCGGGTGTGTACACACGCCCGCCCAGTTCAGCTGTCAATCACCGCCGGCCGCCGCAGCATGTGTACGCGACCGCCCCGTACACACAAAGCGACGCGCCAATATATCGGAGTTCACAGACGTATCGGCCGTACACACTGGCCGACGCTCCCGCGATATATCGGCCGTTCAAGAGAACGTCCGATATATCGACCATTGTGTACGGGCCTTAAAGCTGGCCATACACCTAAAGATTTATTGTCCAATCTGACTGGTTGGTATGTTAATATGGAAACAAATGACAGTTGACCTTTTTGCTCTTAAATGCTGGAAAACTGACAAAAACGGTCTTTCAAACAAATTGGTTAAACCTGCAATAGTGACGCCAAATTTTGTGACACAAACGCTTGTGCTGGGTCTGTGACACCATTGGCGTTTTTATAATGGGTGCAATGTGTGCAGTGCACACGGGCCCCCGGGGCCAAGGGGGGCCCACAAAGCACACATTGCACCCATATTTAAAAACTTACCTTTCTCATACGTCCTAGAGGATGCTGGGGACTCCAAAAGGACCATGGGGTATAGACTGGATCCGCAGGAGACATGGGCACACTATAAGACTTTGAATGGGTGTGAACTGGCTCCTCCCTCTATGCCACTCCTCCAGACTCCAGTTAGACTCTGTGCCCAGAGAGACTGGACACACACTAGGGGAGCTCTCCTGAATTTCTCTGAAAAGACTTTGTTAGGTTTATTATTTTCAAGGAGACCTGCTAGCTACAGGCTCCCTGCATCGTGGGAGGGAGGGGAGAGAAGCAGACCTACTTCTTCTGAGTTCAAGGGCTCTGCTTCTTGGGCTACTGGACACCATTAGCTCCAGAGGGTCTGATCACTTGGTTCGCCTAGTTGATTGTTCCCGGAGCCGCGCCGTCACCCCCCTCACAAAGCCAGAAGAAAGAAGCTGGGTGAGTAAAGGAAGAACAGAAGACTTCAGTGATGGCAGAAGACTTTCAGGGTCTCTGAGGTACCGCGCAGCGCGCCATTGCTCCCACACACAAGCGGCACTACAAGGGTGCAGGGCGCAGGGGGGGCGCCCTGGGCAGCAAAAATACCTCACATACATGCCTGGCAAAGAGGTATACAGTGCATAGGCACTGTATACTGACCCCGCCAGTATAAAAAGGAAGCGTTCCGAGCAGGGGGCGTGGCTTAGCCCTCACAACTCGATACAGCGCCATTTTCTCCTCACAGACGCTGGCCCCGCCAAAAACACTGTTGAACAACTAACAGTGTAAAACGAGGGGGGCACAGTTGTTTAGTGCACTATGAGTTCATAAATGAAGCTATATATATATATATATATATATATATATATATATATATATATATATATATATATATAAATGAGCGTGTGGTTAATGAGTTGTTAAAAGTTTCTGTGTTTTCCCTGTCAGATACTGGAATCTAACCTTTATAGCGATGTTGGTGGGTGTTTTAGTACACTTGGGTTGACATGTATGAGTGCTCTGACACATAGAGCTATGGGAATCCCTCTGTCGGCATTGCCGACTCCTGATAGTACTTGATTCAGGAAATTAAATGTCAGTATTTGTAAGCTTTTCCAAAGTAAACACTGTATGGGAGACAGTCGTATGTGGGTGACCCTGTCGGCACCAGCTGTTATAACTGGGTGTATATTAACATGATAATGTAAAAACCTATATGTGTGTGTGTCTATATGTGTGTGTGTCTATATATATATATATATATATATATATATATATATATATATATATATATATATATATATATATATATATATATATATATATATATATATATTATGGTACGGTTGCATTGAGCGGTAACTCGAGCACAGACGTGATGTTAAAATTATGTATGAAAATAACAACAGACCGGCTGCGCTGTATGTCAGGGGTTAATAATAGTAAGAGAGCCAATGAATAGAAAGGTTGTTATTCTTTTAATGATATATTAAAAATAGCTAAGATAACATGCACATACATAAATATGATAAAATGCACTAGTCACACCTAGGGTGCCTCAAATTGTAATGTCTCTTGTAGCATAGGTGTATAACGACCACAGTAGAAGTCAATTACGGAGTTCCGTGTTCTCCAAAGATTATAGTAATGGAGATTTACAGGTGACTGTGAATTGAATGAATGCCGTCCCAATTGAGAGTACTTGAGAGTATCAGGTGGAGTGAAATGCTGTAATTACCTCACTAGTGGGCTGGTGAGAGCCGGGCATCCCCGGCTAACAGTCCTGCCATGCCCACGACCGCTAAGCAGCGGGGAGGAGATGTAAAGTCCGCCTGGATACGGTTGCTGGCTGTGGCGGCCAAAGGTGCAAAAGCCGCTAATGGCAAACACTCGGTCAGATCGGGATCAGGCTGCGTTCGTCCAAGTACACCTGTGGAGACACCTCAGCAAGGTGTGCAAGAGGGCGGGATACTGAGGCGTTTCGTCACGCTCCACGTGACTTTTTCAAAGGAATGATCCTGCCTCCAGAGAAACCGATATTTAAGGTCTGATCTGCTAAGGGGGAACAGCTGTCCATAATCAATGTAATCCAAGTTGATATAGATCACAGACATGGGCTCTCTTACTCAAATTAAATGTATATATAACACACAGTAAATACATATGGCAGAAATGACTTGTCACTAGTATCAAATAAAAAAAAAAAAAAAACAATAATGAAATATATATAAAAATCCATTAGACATAATAAAGAATCGTGTCATACTCAGGAGACTCTTAAATGGAAAAATTTATAAATCTGTATACGGCAATCAGTATTGTTATACATTTTACTTATTAAACAGAAATTTTCTCAATGATTCAGAGCCTAATAACTCAACATGAGAAACATAATTATGTGTTTCACAAAAATAGAATAAATATATTTTAAAGGACTATTTGTTAATATAGATTAGAACCGTATAGATTAGAAACGTATTAAACGTAATTGCAGTGACGTATCTGATTATCGATTGCAGGCAGATGAACTGTCTTCATCGTTTCAGAATCGTGGCTACCCTGGAACATTGATTAGATCAGCTAGGGAGAAAGCTGATGCTCTAGATAGAAAAGACCTCTTAACACATAAAACTCCTTCACATAAATTTGAACGTGGTCAACCTCATTTTATGTCACAATTTAATTGTTCTGCGTCTAAGATTAGAAATATTATACGTGGGGGTGGGTGTGGCTTGCTGCCTGACTGACTGGACGTGTCCCAGGGGAGCTCGTGCTGCTACATACACGATAACCCCCTTATTGGCAGCCCACCAGGGATTTCTACTCGCCCAGAGGCCTATTAACCCTTCCCTGAGCCTTATCTCTTGAAGAGGGAGAGCTGCGGAGCCGGGGAGCAGGTTTATCCTGCTCTTGCAGGTTGCGGCCTGCCCCCTGAACTGAAGCCGGGACCTGGATTTGGTCGCCCCCCAGCCGGACATCTGGAGCCTCCGGGAGCCGTGTGGACGCGAACGGCCCCTGCTACCACCGCTTACCTCTTCTGCACGTCGCTGCCGGGAGCCGAGAAGCAGCGGTTGTGTCCCTGGAGCCGGGCGCTGGGGGCTGTGTAAGGCCGCGGTGGCACCCGCGAGTATCCGGTGCCGGCGGCCATCTTGGTAGAGGCAGCGGCGGGCACGCGGACGCCGCGCTACTGCAATCGGCTGCTCCGTCTGTTCCTCTTGCTGGGGGTACTGTGGGGTGGCTTGGAGTGTCAGCGACGTCTCCCAGGAGTGGGGACCCCTGAGCTGACATCCCCTGACACAGGAGCTCAGTAGCGGCGGCCATATTGGAGGTGGCAAAGGAGATCTGGCTGCATAGAACTGCTTTGAGGTGCGGAGCTGGGGAGAGGTATCGTATGACCCGTGCCCCGCTTTGCTCTCTCGTACATATAATCTGATTTTCCAGGATCACGCAGTTTTGCGCTCATTGCTAACAACTACAGTACATATGGTGCGACTTCACCGTGAGGATATGTCCTTCTAACACCATGTCTACCTCACCGTCGCTTCCTGCCTGAGTAACCATTTGCAACGGTCATCCTCTCTTCACCTGTATGATCTACTAATCCCCCTCGGGGTATCTCGACATGCCTCCAAAGAAGACGAAGGGGTCTAAATCTGCTCCGCAAGTGAATTTCTTTGGGTCCTCCTCCTCCGGTAACCAGCCCCGCCCATCCCTTCCCTCGCCGACTCTGGCTCAACCGTCTCAAACAACTTCATCAAAGCTCTGCAATCCGGCTAACGCCGTACAAGTTGATATGGATTCTCTGGATTGTCCGGTCACGCTACGTTCTATTCATTCCTTGTTAGCCTCTTTCAAGTCTGACATTTCGGCCGAGCTTAGATCTAACATCCAAGCTCTTCGCTCTGACATCTCTGAAATTGGTGACAGGACGGACCATATTGAGCATAAGATGGAGGAGCTGGTCGCATCGCACAATGATCTGATCACCGCACATGACTCTCTCCTAGAGGAAGTCTCCTACATCCGCGACAAAACTATGGATTTAGAGGACCGCTCACGTAGGAATAACATCAAAATAAGAGGCATCCCTGGTGCTGTTTCTAATGCTGACTTATATGGCTACGCCACCGATCTTTTCCCTAAATTGTTACCTGATGCTCCGCTAACTGATCTTCTGATCGACAGAATTCATAGACTCCCAAAGTCTAGACAAGCACCTGCTCAGGCTCCCCGGGACACCCTTCTCAGGGTTCACTTTTTCCACGTTAAGGAGAAGATCTTGCGTGCAGCAATGCCCTCTTCACCTATGGCGACTTGTCTGGATTCTCTTCAACTTTTCCCGGACCTGTCCCCAGCGACTCTGGCCAAAAGGCGTTCATTTTCCGCTATTACGTCAGCCTTACGGAAAGCTACAGTCCAATATAAGTGGGGATTCCCTACTAAGTTGATAGTGCTACGTAATGGTACTACCACTGTCATCAACACCCCTGAGGATGGGCCTAAAATCCTGAAAAAATGGGACATCCTTCTTGATATACAACCTGCTCCCCCCGCTACATCACCGAAACGAATTACCCAAGACTGGACATTGGCTCCGGGCTGAAGCTTACCTTGGGCTATTCATAAGATAGCTATTATTTAGCTTTTTTTCTTTACAGGTTTATCTGTGTTTACGTGATTATTACCCTATAGGTTTTGCTATTCGCCTGATGTTCCAATGTTTTCGTTAATCTTAGGTTGAGGTAGAACTGTTCTTGTTTTAATTATATAGCAAATGTCCATTTCTTCTTATTTTAGGATGACCTTGCTTATTTTTTATTTTATTTTTGTGATTGATAATTACCTGCTAAATATGCTCTCGTTTGGAAGCGATGGTGGGTATTTTTGGCCGACACGCCACCCATCCGAATTTGTCCGTCACGATACCCGTGTGACGGGACCTCTAGCTCCTTTATGGATGCTATTTCTGTTTTTTCCCCCCGTTTTATTTTTTGTTCTGTTTTCTCTTCTTATGTTCTTTTCTTTACTGATGCTGACTTTGCTTCTTTTTTCTTAGAGGGCTATGCCGATATATATTACATTTTGACACAACTGTTACTGATGCTTTTCGCTGTGCTATGTACCACTCTGTCATACCCTCCCCCATGGCCACTTTTTTAAGTCTTAATGTCAAAGGGCTCAATTCACCCCACAAGAGGCTCTGAAATATTTTGCTGATCACAAGGCGGATGTAGTGGCTATACAGGAATCCCACTTTCCATTGCACTCTCCCCCACAGTTTTCCAATACCAATTACCCAGTTCACTATGTCTCTTGTGGTCCGTTTAAAAGGAATGGAGTCGCTATTCTTTTCCATAAATCGTGCTCTTTCCAGTTGGAGGGTAAGTGGGTGGATGGCAATGGCAGATATCTGATTTTAGTGGGGAAATTGCGAACTAGGTATGTCACTTTGGTTTCCCTTTATGCCCCTAATTCCAATCAACCCCGGTTCCCGAAATCCTTTTTTTCAAAAGTTGTATAGTGTTAGGAAAGGTGCGACTTTTCTTATGGGTGACTTTAATTTGGCTCCTGACCCTAATCTAGACAAATCCTCGAAACTTGATAAACAATCTGCCAACGCGGCTAAATCGCTAGCCTCCTCCTTCTCACACTTACTAACTGAATTCGATTTATATGACGCTTGGAGAGTCAGGAATATTGGTGCCAGAGACTACACATTTTATTCGGCAGTGCACAGATCCTATTCTAGGATCGATTTGCTCCTGACGGATAAATGGACATTACAATCGATCCCTACCGTTAAAATTTTGCCGATTTCGTGGTCAGATCATGCACCTTTAATTTGGTCTTGGTCATACAAACCGTCTACCCCTCCTCCACGCCCTTAGAGGTTGCGGGATTACATTTTGAAAGATGAGGACGGAGTCTCTATATTACGAGAGGCCTTGTCTTCTTATCTGGCCACCAATAGTCCTGCTGATACCTCTATTTCTAATCATTGGTGTGCCCTCAAGGCAGTCCTGAGAGGTGCAGCTATCCATGCTTCAGCTCATATAGCGCGCCGTGACCGGGAAGTCCAGTTGGCCTATGAGTTGGAGGTGACGACTTTAGAAACTAAACATAAACAGTCCCCTGCAGACGATCTCACTCTCACGTCTCTGACTGAAGCGAAGAGGAAACTGAACAGTCTGTACCTTTTGCACGTACAAAGAGCAGTCTCCAACCTAAATCAAAAATATTACACATTAGGCAATAGGGCGGGTAAATTATTGGCGCGGAAACTTAGAGGGAAAAATCTTATCAATAGAATTAAAAATTTGACTAACCCGGATGGATCGTTGTCCCTGAACCCTAAAGATATTGCAAACCAATTTGCTTCTTACTATAGGAAACTATACAACCTCAAACATGACTCCCTCACTCCTCAACCTTCCTTGCAGCTTATACGGTCTTTCCTGGATTCCATTAATTTGCCTTCCATTCCCCCCGATGATGCTTCCACACTTTGCACACCCTGGACTGAGAGCGAAATCCAGGCCTCTCTGAAAGCTCTCAAAAAGGACAAGGCCCCCGGCCCAGATGGGTTTATTAATCTTTTATATTACCTTCCAAGATTCACTCTCCCCACTTCTTCTTAATTTGTACAATGACGCCTCCTCTAACCCTTTCCCTGGAGAAATGTTGGAGGCACAGGTGATAACGATTCTCAAGCCTGGCAAGAACCCGTCTCTCTGCGCAAATTATAGACCCATAGCACTTTTAAACACAGATATTAAGCTGTATGCTAAACTGCTTGCAAATAGACTGAATCCGTTGATCCCCACTTTGATACATCAAGATCAAGTGGGTTTCACTATCGGTCGCCAAGCCCCTGATAATACTAGGAGAGTATTCTCCCTTCTAGAAGCTCACTCCACACTTTGGGAGCCCCTACTACTGCTATCTCTTGACGCGGAGAAAGCTTTCGACAGGATTCATTGGTTATACATGTCCGAAGTTCTTGCCAGATTTGGGTTCGCGGGACAATTTTTACAAAATGTTCTACGTCTATACACACAACCCTCAGCGCGCGTTTTTAGTAATGGGTTTCTATCCGATCTTTTCCCTATCACCAACGGCACTCGCCAGGGATGCCCACTGTCGCCATTAATTTTCATCCTAGCAATAGAACCTCTGGCAGAGAAAATTAGGTCTTCTACCCTTGTCAGTGGAGTTTATATAGGTCCCACACAACATAAGACTTGCCTGTTTGCAGATGACGTCCTGCTGTTTGTAACTAAACCTGAATCCTCTCTCCCAGCTATCCACGATGTTCTTCAGGCTTACTCCGAAGTCTCCTATTACAAACTGAACACTGCTAAAACAGAGGCGCTAGCCTTCGATATCAATCCGATCCCACTCCAGTCCCTACAATCTACATATCCTTATGCCTGGCAAGACTCTTCCCTTCAATATCTTGGGATCAGGATCCCCTCCAGATCTCATTCCGCGGTGGATTGTAACTACCTCCCTCTCTTAGACCAGTTCAAAATCCTCACTAAACAGTGGACGAATTATGAAATTTCTTGGTTAGGACGACTTTCATCGATTAAAATGATGCTCCTCCCTAAAATTCTTTACCTGTTTAGAGCCATACCTTACTTAGTCCCGCTTGCTCTCCTTAACAAATTCTACTCTGTCATGTCTACTTTTATTTGGAAGGGTAAAAAAACCCAGGATAGCTAGAACTCGCTTGTTTAGATCCAAAGGTAGCGGCGGTCTTGCTTTCCCTAATCTTGAATTTTACCAGCATGCGTGTCTCCTTGATCAGCTGAAGGACTGGCTCCGGACAGAGTCCGTAAAACCCTGGGTAGATATTGAAAGACATATGTGCTCTGATTTTCCTCTTCCAGACTTAATTTGGGTCAAACCTTCACATAGGCCCCCTTCTGCTAAACTTATGAGGAGTGTAACTAATTCTCTTAAAGTTTGGGACAGATTGGTTACTAATTTGGGCGACTGCCCGCTGCCCTCCTCACACCTATCCCTTTTAGCGATTTCCAAACTGCTCCCAGATCTTTCTTTGCGGAACTGGCGGGAGCGTGGTATTCAGCTGGTCAAGGACTTATACGATAATTCAGGGCTTAAAACTTTCCAACAGCTACAATCCCAACATTCGATACCGTCAAAGGACTTTTATAAATATCTACGCATTCGACATTGGATAATGGCGAATATACCTGATCCTCTCTCCTCCCCTACTCCCCCTCCTTATATCCTGGGTAAATTCTCCTCCATACACCACAAAGGCGGTATATCTCAGTGGTATGTTACTCTCCTCTCTCTGTACAATGATGTGAAATTACATATTCAAGTGCGTTGGGAGACAGAATTTAATATCCCGCTGACAGATCATGAATGGAAAAATATCTTCATGAATATTTTTAAAATGTCTCGGTGCATCAATCACACTGAAATGATGTTTAAATTAATCCATGGCCTTTATCACACACCAGATAAACTCCATAGGATCTGGCCTGATTCCTCTAAATTCTGTTGGAGACATTGTGGGTTGGAGGGTACATTAATACTAATATTTTGGACATGCCCGATTATTAGGCCGCTTTGGACGGAGGTTTTTGGACTAATTGAAAAGGTCACAACGGTGCTCCTCCCTCCCCGTCCTGAGATTGTTTTTTTACATTATTTCCCTCCCTCTGTACCCTCTGAACACTCTTATGTGTTAGGTCATATTCTCACAGCCACTAGGGCCGCCATTGCTCAATATTGGAGAAGAACAGACCCACCGAGTTTGTCCAAAATTATAGCGTCAATCCAGCGCAATTTTGAAATGGAAACTGAGTGTTAAATATTCCTTAGCTCCTCAATCCCCTCTACTCAAATGGTTGCCTTGGTTTGATTATTATTTCTCCTTTATTGCACCCCGAAATACCCTGTCTTGTATTGTGACTGTTTTACTTTTCTGTTGATATGAACCTGTGAAATGCTGAGACCGAGCCCTCTTGACATAGCCCGGGTAGGGCTAATTGTCAAAGGATAGATCATGCACATGAGCCTTTTATGTTTTTCCTAAGTATCTGCCCACTGTTTAGTTCAGGTTATACATATATATGCGCAGGTTCGCTACATTCTCCCTGGAATACTGACTGTCAGCATCTCTCCTATTTTGTGTTTCTCTCTTTCTATATCTTCTCTCTTCCTTCTTTCCCTTATTCTCCTTTTTGTTTCTGATTTTTATGCTTTTTAGTATTATTTTGTTACCCTGTATTATGGTTTACAGACGTACTACCACTGTGTTATTGGCTTTATTTGTTTTCAAATTGTTGTGTATGCTCTGTATTGAAAACCTTCTCTAATAAAATTTCTTCAGATAAAAAAAAAGAAATATTATACGCAGTAATTATCCCATTTCTCTGACGTCCTAGTGGATGCTGGGAACTCCGTAAGGACCATGGGGAATAGACGGGCTCCGCAGGAGACTGGGCACTCTAAAAGAAAGATTAGGTACTATCTGGTGTGCACTGGCTCCTCCCTCTATGCCCCTCCTCCAGACCTCAGTTAGAATCTGTGCCCGGCCAGAGCTGGGTGCTCCTAGTGGGCTCTCCTGAGCTTGCTAGAAAAGAAAGTATTTGTTAGGTTTTTTATTTTCAGTGAGATCTGCTGGCAACAGACTCACTGCTACGTGGGACTGAGGGGAGAGAAGCAAACCTACCTGCTTGCAGCTAGCTTGTGCTTCTTAGGCTACTGGACACCATTAGCTCCAGAGGGTTCGAACACAGGGCCTGACCTCGATCGTCCGTTCCCGGAGCCACGCCGCCGTCCCCCTTGCAGAGCCAGAAGACAGAAGAGAAGCGATGAAATCGGCGGCAGAAGACTCCTGTCTTCATTAAGGTAGCGCACAGCACCGCAGCTGTGCGCCATTGCTCCCACAGCACACCACACACTCCGGTCACTGTAGGGTGCAGGGCGCTGGGGGGGGGCGCTGGGGGGGGGGGGGGCGCCCTGGGCAGCTATTATAATACCTTTTGGCATAAAATACACATACTACAGTCTGAAAACTGTATATGTGTAAAAAAAACCCGCCATTAAGTTACATAAAACGCGGGACAGAAGCTTGCCGCTGAGGGGGCGGGGCCTTCTTCCTCAGCACACCAGCGCCATTTTCCCTTCACAGCTCCGCTGGAAGCAGCTCCCCAGGCTCTCCCCTGCAATATCCTGATACAAGAAGGGTAAAAAAGAGAGGGGGGGCACATAAATTTAGGCGCAAATAAGATATTTAAGCAGCTATTGGGTAAATCACTTTTTATAGTGTAAATCCCTGTTATATAGCGCTGTGGTGTGTGCTGGCATACTCTCTCTCTGTCTCCCCAAAGGACTTTGTGGGGTCCTGTCCTCAGTCTGAGCATTCCCTGTGTGTGTGTGTGGTGTGTCGGTGGAGGCGGGGCAGATAAGTGTGGCGTCGCCCCCGACGGGGCCGACACCTGATTGGATGGATATGTGGAAGGTCTTAACCGACAGTGTCAACTCCTTACATAAAAGGTTCGATGACGCAGCAGCCTTGGGACAGCCGGGGTCTCAGCCCGCACCTGCCCAGGCGACTCAGAAGCCGTCAGGGGCTCATAAACGCCCGCTAGCTCTGATGGTAGACACAGATGTCGACACGGAGTCTGACTCCAGTGTAAATGAGGATGAGACAAATGTACAGTCTACAAAAGCCATCCGATGCATGATTACTGCAATGAAAGATGTATTGCACATTTCTGATATTAACCCGGTTACCACCAAGAGGGGTTGTTTGGGGAGAAAAAGCAGCCAGTGACTTTTCCCCCATCTGATGAATTAAATGATTTGTGTGAAGAAGCGTGGAGTTCCCCTGATAAGAAACTAGTGATTTCTAAGAGGTTACTGATGGCGTACCCTTTCCCGCCAACGGATAGGTTACGTTGGGAAACATCCCCATGGGTGGACAAGGCGCTAACACGCCTATCTAAAAGGGTGGCACTGCCGTCTCAGGATACGGCCGCCCTAAAGGATCCTGCGGATAGAAAGCAGGAAGCTATCCTGAAGTCTGTGTATACACACTCTGGTACTCTACTGAGACCTGCTATTGCTTCAGCCTGGATGTGTAGTTCTGCAGCAGCATGGACTGATACCCTGTCTGACAACATTGATTCCCTCGACAGGGATACTGTTTTGCTAACCATCGAACATATAAAAGACGTGGTCTTATATATGCGGGATGCCCAGAGGGACATTTGCCTGCTGGCATCTAGAATTAATGCAATGTCCATTTCTGCCAGGAGAGTATTATGGACTCGGCAGTGGACAGGTGATGCTGATTCTAAAAAACACATGGAGGTTTTGCCTTATAAGGGTGAGGAATTGTTTGGGGACGGTCTCTCAGACCTCGTATCCACAGCAACTGCTGGGAAGTCGACTTTTTTACCTCAGGTTCCCTCAAAGCCTAAGAAAGCACCGTATTATCAAGTGCAGTCCTTTCGGCCTCAGAAAGGCAAGCGGGTCAGAGGAGCATCCTTTCTGGCCAGAGGCAAGGGTAGAGGAAAGAAGCTGCACCAGGCAGCCAGTTCCCAGGAACAAAAATCCTCCCCTGCATCCACTAAGTCCACCGCATGACGTTGGGGCTCCACAGGCGGAGCCAGGTGCGGTGGGGGCGCGTCTCCGAAACTTCAGCAACCAGTGGGTTCGCTCACAAGTGGATCTCTGGGCTGTACAAATTGTATCTCAGGGATACAAGCTGGAGTTCGAGGCGACTCCCCCTCGCCGTTACCTCAAATCAGCCTTGCCAGCTGCTCCCAGGGAAAGGGAGGTAGTACTGGCCGCAATTCACAAGCTGTACCTCCAGCAGGTGATAATCAAGGTCCCCCTCCTTCAACAGGGCAGGGGTTACTATTCCACAATGTTTGTTGTACCGAAACCGGACGGTTCGGTGAGACCCATTCTGAATTTAAAATCCTTGAACACTTTTATATAAAGAAGTTCAAGTTCAAAATGGAATCGCTCAGGGCGGTTATTGCAAGCCTGGAAGAGGGGGATTTTCTGGTGTCGCTGGACATCAAGGATGCTTACTTGCATGTCCCCATTTACCCACCTCACCAGGAATACCTTAGGTTTGTGGTACAGGGCTGTCATTACCAATTCCAGACGTTGCCGTTTGGTCTCTCCACGGCACCGAGAATATTTACCAAGGTAATGGCCGAAATGATAATACTCCTTCGGAAGAAGGGAGTTATAATTATCCCGTACTTGGACGATCTCCTAATAAAGGCGAGGTCCAGAGAGCAGTTGTTGGTCAGCGTAGCACTCTCTCAGGAAGTGTGGCAACAGCACGGCTGGATTCTGAATATCCCAAAGTCGCAGCTGATTCCCGCGACGTGTCTGCTGTTCCTGGGTATGATTCTGGACACAGAACAGAAGAAGGTTTTCTCCCGGAGGAGAAGGCCCAGGAATTGTCATCTCTGGTCAGGGACCTCCTGAAACCAAAACAGGTGTCGGTGCATCACTGCACGCGAGTCCTGGGAAAGATGGTGGCTTCTTACGAAGCAATTCCCTTCGGCAGGTTCCATGCAAGGATCTTTCAGTGGGATCTGTTGGACAAATGGTCCGGATCGCATCTTCAGATGCATCGGTTGATCACCCTGTCCCCAAGGGCCAGGGGTCTCTGCTGTGGTGGCTGCAGAGTGCTCATCTTCTCGAGGGCCGCAGGTTCGGCATACAGGACTGGGTCCTGGTGACCACGGATGCAAGCCTCCGAGGATGGGGGGCAGTCACTCAGGGAAGAAACTTCCAAGGACAGTGGTCAAGTCTGGAGACTTCATACACATAAATATACTGGAACTAAGGGCCATTTACAACGCCCTGAGTCAAGCAGAGCCCCTGCTTCAAAACCACCCAGTCCTGATTCAGTCAGACAACATCACGGCGGTCGCCCATGTAAACCGCCAGGGCGGCACGAGAAGCAGGATGGCAATGGCAGAAGCCACAAGGATTCTTCGATGGGCGGAGAATCACGTGCTAGCACTGTCAGCAGTGTTCATTCCGGGAGTGGACAACTGGGAAGCAGACTTCCTCAGCAGGCACGACCTCCACCCGGGAGAGTGGGGACTTCATCAAGACGTCTTCACACAGATTGTAAATCGCTGGGAACTGCCACGGGTGGACATGATGGCGTCCCGCCTCAACAAAAAGCTAAAAAAATATTGCGCCAGGTCAAGGGACCCTCAGGCGATAGCTGTGGACGCACTAGTGACACCGTGGGTGTACCAGTCGGTTTGTGTTCCCTCCTCTTCCTCTCATACCCAAGGTACTGAGGATAGTAAGAAAGAGAGGAGTAAGAACTATACTCATCGTTCCGGATTGGCCAAGAAGAACTTGGTACCCAGAACTACAAGAGATGATCTCAGAGGACCCATGGCCTCTGCCTCTCAGACAGGACCTGTTACAGCAGGGACCCTGTCTGTTCCAAGACTTACCGCGGCTGCCTTTGACGGCATGGCGGTTGAACGCCAGATCCTAACGGAAAAGGGCATTCCAGATGAAGTGATTCCTATGCTGATAAAAGCTAGGAAGGATGTGACAGCAAAGCATTATCACCGCATATGGCGGAAATATGTCGCTTGGTGTGAGGCCAGGAAGGCCCCAACAGAGGAATTCCAGCTGGGTCGATTTCTGCACTTCCTACAGTCAGGGGTGACTATAGGCCTAAAATTGGGGTCCATAAAGGTCCAGATTTCGGCCCTATCTATTTTCTTTCAAAAAGAACTGGCTTCACTGCCTGAAGTTCAGACGTTTGTTAAGGGAGTGCTGCATATTCAGCCCCCTTTTGTGCCTCCAGTGGCACCTTGGGATCTTAACGTTGTGTTGGATTTCCTGAAATCACACTGGTTTGAGCCACTTAGGACCGTGGAGCTAAAGTATCTCACGTGGAAGGTGGTCATGCTGTTGGCCTTAGCTTCAGCTAGGCGTGTGTCAGAATTGGCGGCTTTGTCATGTAAAAGCCCGTATCTGATCTTCCATATGGACAGGGCAGAATTGAGGACTCGTCCCCAATTTCTCCCAAAGGTGGTATCAGCGTTTCATTTGAACCTACCTATTGTGGTGCCTGCGGCTACTCGGGACTTGGAGGATTCCAAGTTGCTGGACGTAGTCCGGGCTTTGAAAATTTGTTTCCAGGACGGCTGGAGTCAGGAAAACTGACTCGCTATTTATCCTGCATGCACCCAACAAGCTGGGTGCTCCTGCTTCAAAGCAAACTATTGCTCGCTGGATCTGTTGCACGATTCAGCTGGCACATTCTGCGGCTGGACTGCCGCATCCTAAATCAGTGAAAGCCCATTCCACAAGGAAGGTGGGCTCTTCTTGGGCAGCTGCCCGAGGGGTCTCGGCTTTACAGCTTTGCCGAGCTGCTACTTGGTCGGGTTCAAACACATTTGCTAAATTCTACAAGTTTGATACCCTGGCTGAGGAGGACCTTGAGTTTGCTCATTCGGTGCTGCAGAGTCATCCGCACTCTCCCGCCCGTTTGGGAGCTTTGGTATAATCCCCATGGTCCTTACGGAGTTCCCAGCATCCACTAGGACGTCAGAGAAAATAAGAATTTACTCACCGGTAATTCTATTTCTCGTAGTCCGTAGTGGATGCTGGGCGCCCGTCCCAAGTACGGACTCTCTGCAATACATGTATATAGTTATTGCTTCACTAAAGGGTTATTGTTATGAGCCATCCGTAAAAGGAGGCTCAGTTGTTGTTCATACTGTTAACTGGGTATGGTTATCACAAGTTGTACAGTGTGATTGGTGTGGCTGGTATGAGTCTTACCCTGGATTCTAAATCCAATCCTTGTTGTGTCAGCTCTTCCGGGCACAGTTTCCCTAACTGAGGTCTGGAGGAGGGGCATAGAGGGAGGAGCCAGTGCACACCAGATAGTACCTAATCTTTCTTTTAGAGTGCCCAGTCTCCTGCGGAGCCCGTCTATTCCCCATGGTCCTTACGGAGTTCCCAGCATCCACTACGGACTACGAGAAATAGAATTACCGGTGAGTAAATTCTTATTTCTTTTTCATCCACTAGGGGTCACTGGAGTACTCTTGGGATATTGACGGCCTCCACAGGAAGTAGGCACTGAATAAATTAATTTTGAAACTACACCTCCCCTCCATATCCCTGAGTACCTCAGTGTTTTTTCTGTGCTCGACACAGTTAGTAGGCTTGTGGCTTTGCTGCCACAGAGGTCCACATTTCACTGGAATTTTTTCTAAGTTTTTTTTCTTTTTTCAACGATTTACCACATCCCTTCCCCCCTTCCAATAGGCGTGGGTCCGGGATAGTGAAGGCTGCTTTAGCAGCTGTGGGTGTCGGACCTCTCTAAAAAGAGCTCCCTCACTACCACGTGCAGGACTAAAACCTGCAGTAAAGGCTGGACGGAACTTACAGAGAAGCCCCGTCATAGCCCTCACCACAGGGTCCAGGTATGTTGAACGGGGCGGTCAGCTCACGCTGCCACCCCACTGTGTGGGATACTGTGTGTGTGTGTGGTCCCCCGCCGCTCTGAGCTGCGTCCACATGGTTTTATGCATAGGCCGCTCCATGAGTAACTTTGCTGCCACAGTGATGTTCCCTGCACACAGAAATGTCAGGGTCACTGGATAAAAGATCATGATTCAACTCTTATTGATAAAGGGAATACAGCAGCGCTGCATATGTATTACAATAGGCTATGAAGTCTTTGTTAAAACAGCAACATAAGATGTTTATTAAATCTGCCTACATAATTATAAGTCGGCACTTTGTGTTCTACTGTGAGCATGGGGACATATTAACCATGCTTCCTGTTGTTTTCCTGTTGTATTTCCAGAATTTCCTGTGTTACATCTCTCCTCCATTGAAGGCGCAGGGGTGTTAAGGGGAATTTGGGATCAGGCATATTGCTGGCGTGCACTGCACTTGGCCAGATATATATTTATAGAGACACCTTAGTGCTATTTACTGAGTCGTGCAAGTTGTCTGTCTTTGTCTGTCTTTGTTTTTTTGTTTTTTTTGTATTGTCTGTCTGCATGAGTAAGGGGCCCTACACACTGGCCGACCCGCCGCCGAGCTGCCCGACGGCGGATACGGCCGATGAGCGACCCGGCGGCGGGGGGGCAGTGACGGGGGGAATGAAGTTTCTTCACTCCCCCCGTCACGCGGCTCCATAGAACTGCAGGCAAATATGGACGAGATCGTCCATATTGGCCTGCATGCACAGCCAACGGGGGACCAGCAATGAACGAGCGCGGGACCGCGCATCGTTCATCGCTGGAGCCTCCACACTGAAAGATATGAACGAGTTATCGTTCATTTATGAACGAGATCGTTCATATCTTTCAAAAAATCGGCCAGTGTGTAGGGCCTATAAGACACCAGCAATTACTAATAAGCAGTTTCCCTGCCATGTCTAAAACATGGGTATACACTTACTAATTATTTATTTCATAAACTGTTTATAATGATCCTAAAGACTGCAAATCTGAATCATGGCTGTGGCAGCCAAATACTGGCTTTGTTCACTGTTGTAAAGTAAGATATGTTATATCAATTGGTCAGCACATGGTGCTTATAAAACAGTATCTGTGGAGCACTGCAAAGCCTGCAGCAGCTTTGGCTTATTTCACTTGGCCACACCACACTGGATACGCCCAATCTCATCTGATTTTGGAAGCTAAGCAGTGTTGGGCCTGATTAGCCACCTGGGAGTACAAGGTGCTGTAGGTATTTTTAATCTACAGCCACACCACTCTGGATATGCCCAAACTCATCTGAGCTTGGAAGCTAAGCAATGTTGCATAGTGTTTTGCCATCTGGGGGAAACTGGTGATCCAACTAGATTGCATACTAATACATGCTAGTTCAAACTGTTAAAAATAGCTCAGTTGGGCTTACACTATCAATATAAACCTACCATAGGTTTAACAGTCAGGATAGCTCTCCAGAGGCTGCTCCCAAGAGCGCGCTCCCGGCGCCGGCCACTAGATAGGGCCCATTAACTAAGCTGTGGTTAAGCAGCAGTCATCTCAGGTTTTAAGCCTGTGTGAGGTCACATTTAGTTTCAGACTTCTAAAAATGTATTATACCTCTGTATCAGGATATATCTGGATATTTGTATATGGGTATATAAAATGTGTATGTATGCATATATGGAATATATATATATATATATAGGTTGAGTATCCCATATCCAAATATTCCGAAATACGGAATATTCCGAAATACTGACTTTTTTGAGTGAGAGTGAGATAGTGAAATCTTTGTTTTTTGATGGCTCAATGTACACAAACTTTGTTTAATACACAGAATTATAAAAAATATTGTATTAAATTACCTTCAGGCTGTGTGTATAAGGTGTATATGAAACATAAATGAATTGTGTGAATGTAGACACACTTTGTTTAATGCACAAAGTTATAAAAAATATTGGTTGAAATGACCTTCAGGCTGTGTGTATAAGGTGTATATGTAACATAAATGCATTCTGTGCTTAGATTTAGGTCCCATCACCATGATATCTGATTATGGTATGCAGTTATTCCAAAATACGGAAAAATCCCATATCCAAAATACCTCTGGTCCCAAGCATTTTGGATAAGGGAGACTCAACCTGTGTGTATATATATATATGGTACAAGGAAATAGCTGCGCATCCAAATCCACCTCAAATTCAGTATTAATCAATAACAGTCTGTGTCCATGTAATACTGAGTTCTTAAAGATGTATCCTGCTGCTTCCTCCTTTTTGGGACCAGAACCACTGGATACAATGTACATGTAAATAGAAGAAGAATGGAGTGCGCAGGTGTGAGAAAAATATTACAAATTCATTTATTGAACAATAATGCTCACATACATCTTAGCTTTAGAAGATCAGCATGATCAGTCGTTTGGCTGCGAACATCCACAGGTGTCTCCCTCTCGTACTAGCTCAGGACGGCACACCACACAGCACGGTCAGACGTTATTCATCCGACACACCTGGACCAGACTTTCAGACGTCTCATACGTCTAACGCTGCACAAGCCACGTCCAACGCGTTTCGTCTACGGACTTCGTAGACGAAACGCGTTGGGCGTGGCTTGTGCAGCGTTAGACGTATGAGACGTCTGAAAGTCTGGTCCAGGTGTGTCGGATGAATAACGTCTGACCGTGCTGTGTGGTGTGCCGTCCTGAGCTAGTACGAGAGGGAGACACCTGTGGATGTTCGCAGCCAAACGACTGATCATGCTGATCTTCTAAAGCTAAGATGTATGTGAGCATTATTGTTCAATAAATGAATTTGTAATATTTTTCTCACACCTGCGCACTCCATTCTTCATACATATATATATATATATATATATATATATATATATATATATATATATATATTTATTAAGGTCTGAGTATGTGTGAATATACATTGTTGTATGTATGTGTAGATAGATATATATAGATATATATATATAGATATATATATATAGATATATATATATATATATATATATATAATATGCTGACATTAAAAATCTATTTTGCAGCAAGCAAGACTAATTGGTCAGCACACAGTGCTTATTAAACAGTATCTGTTGAGCACGGCAAACATGGTGAGTTCAAGCCTCGCCTGCAGCAGCTTTGCTTATTGTTTTTACAGGTGGCTTTGTAGCTAAGTGGTTAGGCTTTCCGGCCACAGTGAACATTGTGATTGCATGGACACTGGTTCAGATCCTGGTTTAACAGGTGTTAAAAAAAACAAAAAAAAAAAAAAAAAAAAACATGGTAGGACACCATTTTCTTTTAACGTTCTTTCCCGGAGGTTGCTGCCCTACAACACTTAGCATCTGGAGGAGCGGGGTGTTGTTAGGAGTTTAATTTATTAATTGTTTTTTGTACAGCATGACTCTACAGGAAGATTCACTATTGCTGGTAACCACATGCACGGTAATGCAGGTTAATACACCCGTTACTTCCGTGGTGTACTTACTGGTTGGAGTACATGATCACTAAGTCTAATGCATAGTCAAACAAGCTGCTTCGCTGCAAAGTCGGTCACACAGTGTGTCGGACAAATACGAATCTGGGCTAGTGGCGCAATGTATAACGCATCTGACTATAGATAACAAGATTGTAGGTTCGTCTCCTACCTGGCTCGTTTAAGTTGTCGTGATCGTATAGTGGTTAGTGCTCTGCGTAAAAACTGCACAGACAGACCCTTACCGGTCCTCTTTTGGGGGAATGCGGGGGCATGTACTGCCTGAGGGGGAAAAAAAAAAAATTTTTTTTTTTTACTGTTTCAGTTAGATTGTTGCGGTCGATTTGCCGTCAGCCCTCATAGCACCAGGCCAGTACGTCAGGTTCTCAGCGAAGGCTGAACGATTTCCAATGAAAGACAATTACAATTATTGGGTGTTTTACTACCTATCGGAGTGTACCCTACACAGCAGTAGGGCTGTTGCTTCGCCCTGCTTTGGTAAGGGTTTTTGAGGTAACAAGGCTGTAGTGGCAGGGCACTCCAGTTCAGGGTTGCCCTAAATAAAGACCACCTTACACTTCTTGCTACCTACAGCTTCTTTGGACGTTGGCAGTTGGTTCTTGCGTTTTCAGCTTCGCTAGTGGCGCATAACGTCCACTTTGGCTACGTTCCTAACAGGCGGAGTCGGATTCCAAATGAGATAGATCGCAGACCAAGTGGGGGGGAAAATCTGATTTCCTACCATTGTCTACGCGAATTCCTGAATGATTCCGTCTCAACGACTTCAATTCCTAGGCATGATTCTCGATACGGTAAATCAAAGAATTTACCTACCCGAACAGAAAGTACAGGTCATTCGTCATCTGGTACAGTTAGTGCTCAAGCCACGCACAGTCTCGGTTCATTTGTGCATTCGCCTATTAGACACAATAGTGGTGGCTTTCGAAGCGCTTCAGTTCGGAGGACTTCACTCACGTCCTTTTCAATTGGATGTGCTCGCACAGTGGTCGGGCTCGCATCTGCAGATTTACCGCAGGGTGAGGGTGTCTCCAAGGGCCAGAGTGTCTCTACTCTGGTGGCTCAAAGTACAGAATCTAACCGCAGGGAAACGGTTCGGTGCCTGGAATTGGATAATTCTCACGGCGGACGCGAGTCTCAGAGATTGGGGAGCTGTAGTTCAAAATTATCAGCTCCAGGGTCTCTGGGCGGTTCACGAAAGATTGCTGTCTATAAATGTCCTGGAACTCCGGGCAATTTACAATGCGCTACGACAAGCAGTGCACAGGCTGCAGGCTCAGGCTGTTCAGGTGCAGTCAGACAATGCGACGGCGGTCGCATACATCAACAAACAAGAAGGAACGAAAAGCCGTATGGCAATGCGGGAAGTAGCTTCAATCCTCTATTGGGCCGAGTATCACCAAATGATATTGTCGGCAGTAGTCATTCCGGGAGTGGACAACTGGGAGGCGGATTATCTCAGCCGTCTGAATTTTCATCCAGGAGAATGGGCATTAAATCCAGAAGTATTTCACATGCTGGTCCAGAAATGGAGTTACCCGCAGGTGGAACTGATGGCATCTCGCCACAATCATCAAACGCCCCAGGTCGTGTCCAGAACGAGCGATCCAAAGGCAGTGGCGGTGGATGCTCTCACAATCACGTGGCCATACAGTCTCGTGTATCTGTTTCCACTGCTCCCTCTGTGGCTAAAACGGATCAAAGGAGAGTCCGTCACAGTTATACTAGTGGCGCTTCTTTGGCCTCGGAGAGCTTGGTTCCCGGATCTCCGCGGTCTACTCACAGTCGGTCTTTGGCCGCTCCCACTACGTTCTGACCTGTTACAGCAGGGTACGTTCCTTTTACCCCGATTTAGCGCGGCCGCGTTTGACGGGGTGGCTGTTGAGACAGCCCTCGTAAGAAGAGAGGGCATTCCAGAATCGGTTATACCAACCATGTTACGAGCTAGGAAGCCGGTTACGGCAGCTCATTATTACAGAATTTGGCGTGCCTATGTAGGTTGGTGTGAAGCGCGGAAGTTTCCGACATCATCTTTTAAGTTATCCCGTCTTTTGTTATTTCTACAGATGGGGTTAGATAGAGGTCTGAGTTTATCCACACTTAAAGTGCAGATATCGGCGTTGTCCATTTATTTTCATAGTAGATGGGCCCTATTGCCGTCGGTTCACACCTTTATGCAGGGTGTCCTCAGAGTTCAGCCTCCATTCACTCCACCTACTGCGCCATAAGACTTGAATCTGGTTTTTAGATTTCTTACAGTCTTTTTATTATGAACCCTTACAACAAGTGGATATTAAATTTCTCAATTGGGAAAACTATTTTTCTTTTAGCGTCGGCAAGGTGTGTTTCAGATTTGGATGCTTTGTCGTGCAAGCCACCGTGTTTAGTGTTTCATAATGACAGAGCGGCACTCCGGACGAATTCCGCTTTTCTACCAAAGGTAGTGTCATCTTTTCACATCAATCAACCAATAGTAGTTCCTGTGTTACAGGAGACTCTGGTAGGTTGGATGTGGTACGCAGTATTAAAAATAGGTAAAAAGTAACTTGCGCCCTAGCTTCAACTCGGCAGATCCCCAAAAAAGGAACACCACTCCTTTTATAGACACAAATTTGTAAACAAAGAGGCGATCTCCCAGCGAATGCTATATACACGTTCCAAATCGATGAGACTCTTGTTCCTCAAACAAAGAACATATTGTACAACATATTTGTTAGTTGCTCTGAATGTGTCCACAAATGACTTCCAAGGTCGTCACTCCCGGCAACTGACCTGTGCTAAATGCGATGCGTTCCCATAAAGGTTTCTTTAACACTTTAATTAGTCTTCCAACCCACGACTTATCTACACCAGGCTTACCTTAAATATAAGCCCTATGTGCAATGAAAGGTATCTTTTTCCAGTCCTGTTATTGGTATCCAGTCATTACGTTCTCCCCACACGAAAAGTTTCCAATGACAGCAGATATGGTGAAAAAAATTTCTTTTTTATTCCAAAAATCGTTTCCCCAAACAATAGGGATAAAAACCGTTCACAAAATATAAAAACAAAATCAAAGGGGTACCCTATTTTTAAAAGAACAAGGGCCACTTCCAATGGTACCGGTAGGATGGACTAGGTAAATTTAACCAACTATGAGGGATTCATAAGGGAAAAAATTACCCACAAGATGATGCCAACCACCGTGGAAGATAGCTGCCCAGGGTCCTCCTTTAAACAACCAACGCGTTTCGGATTAACAGTCCTTCCTCAGGGTATGCAGTGGAAGTGCCCCTCTAGTCTTTTTATACCTGTCTGACTATGTCACATGTCCTCTATAGCCAATCGGGTTCCACTGTTTCTAAAAAGGCTTACAATTACCAAATATTTATCTAAAAATGTCATAAAACGTTCGCATATATATACATCACCATATTAAGCTGTCTAATGTCCTTAAATAACTAACATAAATCCATAAAAAATCGTTATTTCATATAATTGGTTAAATGTATAATCTGATACAGATCACTGGAACAATCCTTCATTATAGGGAGACATCCCTCATCCCGGGTATGAGTAGCCACAATTTACATAAGGTCCATAGATCATGTGACACCACGTGTGTCCGCCCGGAAGTCCCTCTCCGCCTTGTGTATGTTGGTTTCCTTGGAGACCGCACGTCTCCTCTCCCCGCCGTCTATAGCAAATAGCAGCCGGAAGTATTCATCACGTGATTCATCTCACTTCCGGTGACTGGACCGCAATGCGGAAGTCCAGTGCCGTCAATTGAACCGCAAAGCAACGTTGTCCTCCATCCGTATACAATGGAAACAAAGGCAAATGTCAGTGTTTTATATTCCACCTCATAACCCTTATATTCATACAAAATACATTATATAATCCCGGAATCCCGTTGATCTCTTAAAATATTCCCACATCTCACTGTTTATATTGATATAGATATTGTACCCTACATCTTCTCCCTATATGGGTATTGAAATAATTTACATATACTCATTAATAGGATCATCCTTAATATGCAAATGAGGATTCACTACTTATTATTTACTGTGCACTTTGTTTCCTAATGCAAAACTGATAATATTCCACAGATTTCTTTATCAAAAGAATACATCCAGACCAAAAAAAAAAAAAAATCTACAAGAACCACTTGGTCTCAAAGTCTAAATTGAGACCTTTTGGATATAATGTTTTAAGTTCGTAGATCTTCCTCATTTCGGCCTTAGCTAGTCTTTCTTCATCGTCGTTTCTACGCCAATTAGGATGAATACTCATAATGGCGCAGAAACTCACAAGATGACTAATATTGCAGCTATGTACATTTTTAAAATGTTGAGACACACTATGTGTCTCCAGGCCTTTTTTGATATTGCGGACGTGTTCCGCCATCTTAACCTTCAGTGCCCTGGTTGTGCGCCCTACATATTGTGTGCCACATTCACACTCTAAAAGGTATACACAATTCTTGGTAGAACAGGTCAGGAACTGTCTAATGGGATATACCGAATTGGTCTGTGTGGATCTATATTCCGTTACCTTACTACCACTGCCTCTACAGCTTCGGCACATAATGCACATACCGCATCTATAGAAGCCTTTTGATCTAACCCTAGTTTGCATTTTTGGGGCAACCACCATACTACTCAACATTTTCTTTTAGATTTTTAGCTTTCCTATACACAAAGCTAGGGTGGACCGATATGTGCTCTTTTAACATGGGGTCTCTAATCAGAATATCCCAATGTTGTCTCAGAATTTTCTCAATCTGTTTATGCTGGCTATGAAAATCTGTTACAAATGATATCCCCCTATTGTTAATAGTATCCTTCTGTTTATCCCTACTCTCATTTAAACATGTATTCCTATCCAATTTTGCACCAAGATCTCTAGCTGTTCTTATGACTCCTAAATCATATCCTTTCTGTTGAAACTGATCCTGTAGATCAGTTTCAACAGAAAGGATATGATTTAGGAGTCATAAGAACAGCTAGAGATCTTGGTGCAAAATTGGATAGGAATACATGTTTAAATGAGAGTAGGGATAAACAGAAGGATACTATTAACAATAGGGGGATATCATTTGTAACAGATTTTCATAGCCAGCATAAACAGATTGAGAAAATTCTGAGACAACATTGGGATATTCTGATTAGAGACCCCATGTTAAAAGAGCACATATCGGTCCACCCTAGCTTTGTGTATAGGAAAGCTAAAAATCTAAAAGAAAATGTTGAGTAGTGTGGTGGTTGCCCCAAAAATGCAAACTAGGGTTAGATCAAAAGGCTTCTATAGATGCGGTATGTGCATTATGTGCCGAAGCTGTAGAGGCAGTGGTAGTAAGGTAACGGAATATAGATCCACACAGACCAATTCGGTATATCCCATTAGACAGTTCCTGACCTGTTCTACCAAGAATTGTGTATACCTTTTAGAGTGTGAATGTGGCACACAATATGTAGGGCGCACAACCAGGGCACTGAAGGTTAAGATGGCGGAACACGTCCGCAATATCAAAAAAGGCCTGGAGACACATAGTGTGTCTCAACATTTTAAAAATGTACATAGCTGCAATATTAGTCATCTTGTGAGTTTCTGCGCCATTATGAGTATTCATCCTAATTGGCGTAGAAACGACGATGAAGAAAGACTAGCTAAGGCCGAAATGAGGAAGATCTACGAACTTAAAACATTATATCCAAAAGGTCTCAATTTAGACTTTGAGACCAAGTGGTTCTTGTAGATTTTTTTTTTTTGGTCTGGATGTATTCTTTTGATAAAGAAATCTGTGGAATATTATCAGTTTTGCATTAGGAAACAAAGTGCACAGTAAATAATAAGTAGTGAATCCTCATTTGCATATTAAGGATGATCCTATTAATGAGTATATGTAAATTATTTCAATACCCATATAGGGAGAAGATGTAGGGTACAATATCTACATCAATATAAACAGTGAGATGTGGGAATATTTTAAGAGATCAACGGGATTCCGGGATTATATAATGTATTTTGTATGAATATAAGGGTTATGAGGTCAAATATAAAACACTGACATTTGCCTATGTTTCCATTGTATACGGATGGAGGACAACGTTGCTTTGCGGTTCAATTGACGGCACTGGACTTCCGCATTGCGGTCCAGTCACCGGAAGTGAGATGAATCACGTGATGAATACTTCCGGCTGCTATTTGCTATAGACGGCGGGGAGAGGAGACGTGCGGTCTCCAAGGAAACCAACATACACAAGGCGGAGAGGGACTTCCGGGCGGACACACGTGGTGTCACATGATCTATGGACCTTATGTAAATTGTGGCTACTCATACCCGGGATGAGGGATGTCTCCCTATAATGAAGGATTGTTCCAGTGATCTGTATCAGATTATACATTTAACAAATTATATGAAATAACGATTTTTTATGGATTTATGTTAGTTATTTAAGGACATTAGACAGCTTAATATGGTGATGTATATATATGCGAACGTTTTATGACATTTTTAGATAAATATTTGGTAATTGTAAGCCTTTTTAGAAACAGTGGAACCCGATTGGCTATAGTGGACATGTGACATAGTCAGACAGGTATAAAAAGACTAGAGGGGCACTTCCACTGCATACCCTGAGGAAGGATTGTTAATCCGAAACGCGTTGGTTGTTTAAAGGAGGACCCTGGGCAACTATCTTCCACGGTGGTTGGCATCATCTTGTGGGTAATTTTTTCCCTTATGAATCCCTCATAGTTGGTTAAATTTACCTAGTCCATCCTACCGGTACCATTGGAAGTGGCCCTTGTTCTTTTAAAAATAGGGTACCCCTTTGATTTTGCTTTTATATTTTGTGAACTGTTTTTATCCCTATTGTTTGGGGAAACGATTTTTGGAATAAAAAAGACATTTTTTTCACCATATCTGCTGTCATTGGAAACTTTTCGTGTGGGGAGAACGTAATGACTGGATACCAATAACAGGACTGGAAAAAGATACCTTTCATTGCACATAGGGCTTATATTTAAGGTAAGCCTGGTGTAGATAAGTCGTGGGTTGGAAGACTAATTAAAGTGTTAAAGAAACCTTTATGGGAACGCATCGCATTTAGCACAGGTCAGTTGCCGGGAGTGACGACCTTGGAAGTCATTTGTGGACACATTCAGAGCAACTAACAAATATGTTGTACAATATGTTCTTTGTTTGAGGAACAAGAGTCTCATCGACTTGGATGTGGTACGCGCATTACGCATTTATGTATCCCGAACGTCGACCGTTCGTAAGACGGATACGTTGTTTGCTCTCTATGATGCTGCCAAGATGAGTTGGCCAGCTTCTAGGCAGACCTTATCCAGTTGGATTAAACTGACCATACGTCAGGCTTACCTTCATGCTAGGTTACAGCCGCCTACATCAGTAACAGCTCATTCCACACGGGCTGTGGGAACATCATGGGCAGCGAGTCGTGGAGCTTCTACGACACAGCTTTGCCGGGCGGCTACATGGTCTTCGGGGCACACGTTTGTGCGCCTCTACAAGTTTGATGCGTTGGCGGCATCAGCATCTAGCTTTGGCCGCCTAGTGTTACAGGTGCCAAACAGCTCTCCCGCCCACGGGGGAAACTTTGGTACGTCCCAAGAGTACTCCAGTGACCCCTAGTGGATGAAAAAGAAAATAGGATTTTGGTACTTACCAGGTAAATCCTTTTCTTTGAATCCATAGGGGGCACTGGACGCCCACCCAGAGCAGTTTACCTGGTTTGGGGTAGGTTCAGTAGATCTTATGGTAACACATTTTCACCGACTGGTTCAGATTAACAAGTTCTAATCGGTTATGGTGTCAACTGTTTAGTTGTCAGTAATGTTGTGTCAACTTTATTGTCCGTTATGTTATATGTAATTCTACACTGTCAACCTCTCTATCGCTCCTGTTCGGCTCAGTAAAAAACACTGAGGTACTCAGGGATATGGAGGGGAGGTGTAGTTTCAAAATTAATTTTTTCAGTGCCTACTTCCTGTGGAGGCCGTCCATATCCCAAGAGTACTCCAGTGCCCCCTATGGATTCAAAGAAAAGGATTTACCTGGTAAGTACCAAAATCCTATTTTTTTCTTACAGATCAGGTTCTTAGGTCTGAATTGAATGATGTGCCCTCAGTGATTTTTAAGAAATCTAATAATTTGCAGCAATATCTTGCACCCAGTCTCTTTATAGACAAAAGAAATACAAATGATACCATAGCCTCTACTAAAATGCCTCAGTGGCTACCAAAAATCACAGGATGCTTTAAATGTGGTGCGAAACAGTGCATCACATGTTCTTATATTCAGAACAATATGAAGGTTCTTAGCATCCCTAACTTTTTGCCATTGGAGATACGGTCATTTATCAATTGTAATAGTTCTTTTGTAATTTATTTACTAATCTGTAAATGTAATTTAATTTATGTTGATAGGACAACTCGTAAATTTAGGATTAGATTTCTTGAACATAGACGCAATATACAAAAGGGAAAAGGGTTTTCTGTTTCATAGCGTCTCTAGACACTTCGCAGATAAACATCAGAAAAATCCAGATGAAATTCAACTAGTTGGCATTGAAACTATTATGCCCACAGTACGTGGGGGTGATAGATATAGAAAATTATGCTTAGAGAGAATTACTGGATACATAAAATGAGGTCTCTTGTACCAGAGGGGCTAAATGAAAGCATTGAATTTGATTTTTCACATTAATAGGATAATATTAGTTATTTTTAATACCTATTTGATACGTTTTCATATCTGCTTAACTAATATACAATTTTCTTTATGCACTCAATATTCTACTTTCAATAATGGATTGGGTCTATGTTTGATCTATTAATGTGGAGCGTTTATAATGGGGTCCTATAATTAGCATCAGTGGTCTGTAATATTTTTAATCCATATACGCTATTTCTTTTTCATCCACTAGGGGTCACTGGAGTACTCTTGGGATATGGACGGTGCGTAGCAAAGGAAGGCACATTTAAATATTTAAATGAGCAACCCTCCACTTCCCTCCTCCATACTCCCTGGACATCCAGTGTTTTTATGTGCCTCAAGGAAGCACATCATGAGCTGAAAGCTCACGTTTGATTTTACTTTTTATCATTTTTGATTGATTTTACTTTTTATCATTTTTGATTGATTTTACAGACAATACCTTCCCCACTTACTAAAAAGTGTGGGTCCGGAATTGTACTGCCTCCAGCCGCTGCTGACACGTGGGCGCTTGCAGGAAAAGCACGGCCGTGTCAGCCAGGCAGCATGCGGTCCTTTCCCCACTTACAGAGAAGTGAGGGTCCAGGATTGAGCGGCCATCTCCTCCAGCTGGGTGGAGGAGATTTTAGAGGAGTCGTAATTTTTTTCACAGGCGCTTTCAGCGCTGCTGCCACAAGACGAAGGAGAGACTGCATCGTGCGGTTAGCTTCCACCTGCTCCGCAAGGTTAGTGTACTCCCCCAGTACTGCACGCTCCCAGACACACAGCAGGTGCTGGGAGCGTGGTCTTCCGCGCTGGCCGCCCGCTCCAAGCTCCCCGCTGGCCGCCGCTACAGACCCCGCGGGACGCCGCTACATACACCCTGCTGGCCGCCCGCTCCATGTTCCCCGCTGGCCGCCGCTACAGCACCCCGCTGGCCGCCGCTACCTAGACGCCCGTGCCTATCTGTCCGCCCGGTGCTCTGGCCGCACGTTGCAAGGGGGGATGATTATCTCAGCGGGAACACACTGATCACAGTGCACTCCCGCTGCCCGCTATTCAGCCCAGCCGCGGACAGACAGGCTGCCGCCGCTGGGCTTCTACCTCCGTCCCCCGCTGCTCTCCGGCTCCCCGGCTCTCCTCTGCTAGCTATGGTGAGGGAGAAGGGAACAGCACTACGGCTGCACAGGGAGATCGCAGGACACAAGGGGGAATGATTATACAGCAGCACGAGGTGCAATGTTATCAAGAATAGGCATATTATGTTAGAACTAAAATATGCATAGGGATTCACTATGGATATTGTAGTATAGGAGTATACTACATATGTATATAGGCGGTAATATGTAATGTATGCCTGATCTGTTGTAACTAATATTACTGTAAATTGAAAATGCTCAATATTGGTTATTTTTTCTTATACTTAAGATATGGTGAAAGCACATGGCACTAAGCACATGGCTGGACACCATTTTAACTCCATTTCCTGGTTCTTTATCCAGGAATTTTTTTCTGCTGTTCTACAACACTTCCCCACTAGAGGAGCAGGGGTGGTGTTAGGAATTTTCTGTCACAAGAAAGTGTGCAGCAATTCTTTTCTAGTTATGTGCACGTTACTTATCTAAGGGTCCACGTGCACAGTGGGAATACCAGTAAGCATCCGGATATATATCCTAATCCTTTTTGAGCGGCTACATCTAACTGTTTATAACGTAGTCACAGGCTCATCTGGAGGGTTATGTATTATCTGTGAGAGCGCTGCGGAATATGTCTGCGCTATTTAAGTAATACCACTTTTACACTCGCACTCCCGGGTCACTCCCGGGATGCATCCCGGGATGCATTCCCGGGACTGACCCCTTTCACACTGCATTAAGACCTGGGATCGACCCGGGACAGCCCCATTTACCTTTTACACTCGCAGGAAAATCCCGGGATATTGCACGTGAACGCGCATCATCCCGGGATTCTTCTCAGTGTAAATGGGTACATGGACAATTTCCCGGGACGAGCATCCCGGGATTTCATCCCAGGTCAAAAGCAGGGTTGAACCCGGGACCGTCCCGGGAAGCTGTGTAGTGTGAAAGGGTCCGTCCCGGGATTCACTATCCCGGGACTGTTAAAAGGACTTGGATTGGAGCTTTCTTGGGCTCAGAAAAGCTGATGTCATCTTTTCTGAGCCCAAGGCCATTTCTAATGACATACTAATGCATTTGCAGGGATATCCCGGGATCAGTGTAAATGGGGCTGTCCCGGGTCGATCCCAGGTCTTAATGCAGTGTGAAAGGGGTCAGTCCCGGGAATGCATCCCGGGAAGCATCCCGGGAGTGACCCGGGAGTGCGAGTGTAAAAGTGGTATGTGGCCTTGGGCTCAGAAAAGATGACATCAGCTTTTCTGAGCCCAAGAAAGCTCCAATCCAAGTCCTTTTAACAGTCCCGGGATAGTGAATCCTGGGACGGACCCTTTCACACTACACAGCTTCCCGGGACGGTCCCGGGTTCAACCCTGCTTTTGACCTGGGATGAAATCCCGGGATGCTCGTCCCGGGAAATTGTCCATGTACCCATTTACACTGAGAAGAATCCCGGGATGATGCGCGTTCACGTGCAATATCCCGGGATTTTCCTGCGAGTGTAAAAGGGGTATAACTGATAATATATAATAAGAAAACAGTACCCATCAAGGGCGCATGCTAACATCGGCTGTGTGGTACAAAAAGATTCAATGCCAGACGCAAGGTTCTGAGTTTTTAATGCCACTAAGGAACCTAGTTCAGATGCAAGCGTTCCTATACGATAGATCGCAGCGAGCACCTGTGCGGGTGTGTGTGGGTTCATAGTTCTAATTCTATTATTAAGCCATTCAATATACCAGAGGCTATGACAGCATTTCTTGGTGTCAAAACTGTCTTGGTCCCGCCTGCACCTACACTTAATAACTAGTCAGAGTGGACATTCCACCTATGCTAAAGACAATGGTTATGCTGTAGTTGGGGTTTGGGTTACCGACATTATAGTCGCAGACGTAGTTAATAGCCAGTTCTGGCCTCAAATCAGTTTCGACGGCTTGTTACTTACATTGGTATATCGCCTGAGAATTTACGCATGTCTGCTATAGCTGTCAGCCATGTTAGTTCTCGTAGTCCGTCATCACTCTTTGTAGTGGACAGACGCTTTGCGTGGCCTTACACGAAAATGTGTTCTTTACTCCTAAATTAGAACGTTTTCAGTTCTTACGCTCCGGTGTGAGAGTCTATTTACAGCCATTGCCACACCAGTTCTTACAAGGAAAACTGCACCAGGGTTCAAATCTTTTTAACCTCAGTCTTTTCCAGTTGTTCTACAACACACGACACGTGCTCGAGAACGTGGTTTAACCGTCGTTCAGACAGAATGGCTGCTGCCAAGCCAATGGCATGGCAAGGTTTTTTAATTGTCTTGTTTCGTCTTTTGGGCAAGCAATTTTTCGGATGTCTCATTCGACATTATTACTGAAATCCACAGATCTGCGGTTACATAATTAGTGTTCAATCACACATAGAGTTCCATTGTCTACCACCTTTGTTGTGGTTTGTCAAGGCTACATCCAAGACTAGCCGGCCTGTGTCAGAAGACAAAAAGGCAGTTCTGTACACCGCAATTCAGTGGCTCCTAGATTCAAGGTATTACAATTTTGTTTGTAGTACCGCACCCAGCCGACTGTTATATGCCAAAAGTGGCTCAATCAGTGGAATTCATGCGGTCAGTGATTGCAGGTTTACAACCATTGAAATCATATTCTCCCTAGAAGTCAAGAATGCGTTTTTGCGTATTCAAAATTTTGCCACTACATCTGGCATAATTAGACGTGGGCAGTCCATCATTCAAACTCTCCTGTTTGGTTTCTCATCAGCGCCTCGGGTTGTCACGAGGGTGATGTCTGGGATAAGTTATTCTCAGATCCCGGCTGGTAATAATGGTTCTGTGCTTAGATAACCTTCTCATCACAGCTCTAGTTCAACAAATATTACTAACATACAATGACCTAGTTCAACACGGTGGAATTGTCAGATTCAAGATATCACTTCTGAATTCGTCTCAATCACTTAAATTCCTAGAAATGATTCTCCATAGGGTAGATCAAAGAAATTACCTACCAAAACATAAAGTACAGACAATTCGTGCTCAAGCACGCACAGTCTCGGTACATTTGTGCATTCGCCTCTTAGGCACAAGGGTGACGGCTTTCGAAGCGATTCAGTTCGGAAGGTTTCACTCACGTCCTTTTCAACTGGAGGTGCTCGCACAATGGTTGGGCTCGCATCTGCAGATTCACCACAGGGGGAGGTTGTCGCCACGGCCCAGAGTATCTCTAATCTGGAGGCTCAAAGTACACAATCTAACCGCACAATTCAGCGCCGGTCATTGGATAGTTCTAATGACGGACTCTAGACTCAGAGGTTGGGGAGCTGTAGTTCAAAATTATCAGCTCCAGAGTCTCTGTGCGGATCACAATAGATTGCTGTCTATAAATGTCCTGAAACTACGGGCAATTTACAATGCGCTCCGACAAGCAGTGCACATGCTTCGGTTTCGGTCTGTCCAGGTGCAGTCAGACAACGCGACGACGGTCGCATACAACAAACAAGGAGGAACGAGAAGCCGCATGGCAATGCGGAAAGTAGCTTGAATCCTCATTTGGCCCGAGCATCACCAAGTGATATTGTCGGCAGTGTTCATTCCGGCAGTGGGCAACTGGGAGGCCGATTATCTCAGTCGTCGGGATTTTCATCCAGGAGAATGGGCATTGAATCCAAAGGTGTTTCAAATGTTGGTCCAGAGGTGGGGTTACCCTCAAGTGGACCTGATGGCATCTCGCCACAATCACCAAACGCCCAGTATGTGTCCAGAACGCCAGATCCAACGGCAGTGGCGGCGGATGCTCACAATCGCGTGGCTGTACAGCCTCGTGTATCTATTTCCACCGTTTCCACTCCTCCACTTGGTTGCTAAAACGGATCACAAGAAAGTCCGCCACAGTCATACTAGTAGCGCCTCATTGGTCTCTGAGAGCTTGGTTCTCGGATCTTCGCAGACTACTCGCAGGTCCAGCGTACCTCCTTCTTGCTACCGGTAGAGGCAATGGTAAGAAAACAGACTTTCCTCCCGTAGCCTCAGCAATCCATGCGTCCAATTCAGGACCAAACCACTTAACCATACCAGGGCCAGCAGCTACTACGTGCAGGTATGTGAGCGGGGCGGCCAGCTTCCGCTGCCGCCCCGAGGTGTTTGTCCGCTCCCCAAGTTAGCGCGGCGGCGTTTAACGGGGCGGCTATTGAGACCGCACTCTTAGGAAAATTTATACCAACCATGTTACGAGCTAGGAAGCCGGTTAGGGCAGCTCATTATTACAGAATATGGCGTGCCTATATAGGTTGGTGGGAAGCTCGGAAGTTTCCGACATCATCTTTCAAGTTATTCCGTCTTTTGTTGTTTCTACAGACGGGGTTAGATGGAGGACTGCGTTTATCTACACTAAAGGTGCAGGTATCTGCTTTGTCAATTTAATTTCAAAAACGTTTGGCTCTATTGCCGTCTGTACACACTTTTCTGCAAGGTGTCCTCAGAGTACAGCCTCCATTCATTCCACCTACAGCGCCATGGGACTTGAATCTGGTTTTAGATTTTTTACAGTCTTCATATTTTGAACCCTTACAACAAGTGAATATTAAGTTTTCACTTGGAAAACTATTTTTCTTCTAGCCCTAGCTTCGGCAAGTCGGGTTTCAACTTTGGGTGCCTTGTCATGCAAGTCACCGTATTTAATGTTTCATGATGACAGAGCGGATCTTCGGACCAATCCCGCTTTCTTGCCAAAAATAGTGTCATCTTTTCACATCAATTAACTAATAGTAGTTCAATCAACCAATAGTAGGTCCTGTGTTAACAGGAAATAATGAAACTTTGGTTGTGGTACGCGCATTACGCGTTTATGTATCCCGAACGTCTACATTTCGTAAGACGAATACGTTGATGCGGCCAAGCTGGGTTGGCCAGCTTCTAAGCAGATCTTATTCATATAGATTAAACTGACCATACGTCAAGCTTACCTTCATGCTAGGTTACAGCTGTTTCCATTAGTAACAGCTCATTCCATACGTTTTGTGGGAACTTCATGGGCAGCTGGTCGTGGGACTCCTACGATGCAGTTTTGCCGTGCCCCTACATGGCCAGCAGTGCACACGTTGGTGCGCTTTTACAAGTTTGATACGTTGCGGCATCAGCTTATAGCTTTGGCCGCCTAGTGTTACAGGTGCCAAACAGCTCTCCCGCCCACGGGGGAAGCTTTGGTACGTCCCAAGAGTACTCCAGTGACCCCTAGTGGATGAAAAAGAAAATAGGATTTTGGTACTTACCAGGTAAATCCTTTTCTTTGAATCCATAGGGGGCACTGGACGCCCACCCAGAGCAGTTTTTACCTGGTTTGTGGTAAGTTCAGGGGATCTTATGGTAACACATTCTCACCGACTGGTTTAAACTTTCAAGTTCTATCGGTTATAGTGTCAACTGTTTAGTTGTCAGTAACGTTATGTGTCAACTTTATTGTTGACAGTTATTTTATAATGTAAGTAATTCTCCATTGTTCACTTCTCTGTCGCTCCTAGTCGGCTCAGTAAAAAACACAATGTCCAGGGAGTATGGAGGAGGGAAGTGGAGGGTTGCTCATTTAAATATTTAAATGTGCCTTCCTTTGCTACGCACCGTCCATATCCCAAGAGTACTCCAGTGCCCCCTATGGATTCAAAGAAAAGGATTTACCTGGTAAGTACCAAAATCCTATTTTTTTGGTCATCTATAACATTATATATTTGGTGTACCAAGACAATGAAATGGGAGCTGTGTTGCTCCATTGGAGATTTAAGCCCATGTTTAAATTAGATAATGAATGGTCTCTTTTGAGTCTCTATATTCATATAATTAATGATCACCTCTCTTTTTGGCTAGCAGCCCGTCAGATGAGTATATTGAAGATTTAATTTTTACGTTCAGTTCTTTTCTTGATAGAGATAGATCTTAGCAATTTTTTATTCATCATTCTTTATTTTTTTTTTTTTACTCCTCATCTCTTTCAGTTCTTCTACTCTCTGAGCTCCACTACCAGATATACTATGGGCTCAGTGGCGCACATGGTTAGTGCACCGCTGTGAAAGATAGTAGAGTCCCGGGTTCTAATCTATATTAACAAATAGTCCTTTAAAATATATTTATTCTATTTTTGTGATACACATAATTATGTTTCTCAAGTTGAGTTATTAGGCTCTGAATCATTGAGAAAATTTCTGTTTAATAAGTAAAATGTATAACAATACTGATTGCCGTATACAGATTTATAAATTTTTCCATTCAAGAGTCTCCTGAGTATGACACGATTCTTTATTATGTCTAATGAATTTTTATATATATTTCATTGTTGTTTTGTTTTTTTGATTTGATACTAGTTACAAGTCATTTCTGCCATATGTATTTACTGTGTGTTATATATACATTTAATTTGAGTAAAAGAGCCCATGTCTGTGATCTATATCAACTTGGATTACATTGATTATGGACAGCTGTTCCCCCTTAGCCGATCAGACCATAAATATCTGTTTCTCTGAAGGCAGGATCATTCCTTTGAAAAAGTCACGTGGAGCGTGACGAAACGCGTCAGAATCCCGCCCTCTTGCACACCTTGCTGAGGTGTCTCCACAGGTGTACTTGGACGAACGCAGCCTGATCCCGATCTGACCGAGTGTTTGCTATTAGCGGCTTTTGCACCTTTTGCCTCCACAGCCAGCAACCGTATCCAGGCGGACTTTACATCTCCTCCCCGCTGCTTAGCGGTCGTGGGCACGGCAGGACTGTTAGCCGGGGACACCCGGCTCTCACCAGCCCACTAGTGAGGTAATTACAGCATTTCACTCCACCTGATACTCTCAAGTACTCTCAATTGGGACGGCATTCATTCAATTCACAGTCACCTGTAAATCTCCATTACTGTAATCTTTGAAGAACACGGAACTCCGTAATTGACTTTTACTGTGGTCGTTATACACCTATGCTACAAGAGACATTACAATTTGAGACACCCTAGGTGTGACTAGTGCATTTTATCATATTTATGTATGTGCATGTTATCTTAACTATTCTTTTAATGATATATTAAAAATAACAACCTTTCTATTCATTGGCTCTCTTACTATTATTAACCCCTGACATACAGCGCAGCCGGTCTGTTGTTTTTTCCTGTCTGTTTTACCATTACACACAGTGGTCCACGGCAAGCGCAGTATCTCAGGTGTATTTTAATTTGATCAATCCTCTTTATATATGTTGATATATTGCTGAGGCGCTTTTCCAAGCAGATTTTCGTTGTTAAAATTATGTATGTATTTCCCTCAGACCCCTCAGGGTCGCAAGAATTTTATTTTGCCCGGTTACTGCTCCCTGTTATTGACGAATACTATGTCTTATGTCGACATAATGTTTCCTGGTTAAATCCACAACATTGGCATTCAGTACATGTTCATACACATTCAGAACACATTAATGTCACTAGGGACCCTGCTGTTCCTGACACACACACATATATAGAAATGGAGGGCGCAAGGTGAGTATTAGGTCAATAAAACTTTACTGCCAATTCTACACTCGCATAAATTTCAGTTTAAAGTCACCGGCGCAATGAAGAGAACCAGTGCAGCTTCCGGATAGCTAGCACTGATAACCGCCACGGCTCCCCAGATGACACGGACGCTGTAGTTTCCAGCTCCACGGACTCCAGCACGAGAACCAACACACTCCGGTAGTCCGGTCAGTAGGTCTCGCCTCCCACGTCCTGCTGGCCACGCCCAACGCGTTTCGTCACGGGACTTCGTCAGGGGGTGTGGCTGGCATCAATGTGTCAACTTTTTTATACCAATGCAACAGAGTTGCACCCATCTGTTCTCATACTTTACAATGAAATTTCATCAACCACAATTAACCATACAATTCCAAAATAACATATTACATAAATACATCGTACATAATACATACAACAATTGTTTAAAAACGCACTGAGATAACGACAAAGATCAGTATTAAGAGCAAAAACCCAGTAATACTTTAAATAACCCAATTAATATCAATTAGTAAATCATTCTTTATTTAACTCCTTACAAGAAACATCAATTCCCATTAAGACTAATCAAAAGGTTCTTTCGACACAATGTTAAAAATAGCAAACCCAATACATATATGTGCATATAAATAATAACCATTCATTCCAGTATATAAATGTCATCTTTAGATCAGTGCGTATCTAATTAACACTGCGTAAAATACATAATACCATTAAAAATGTTTAAGTACAAAGCTTTTCAATTAAAACAAGAATGCCATATGCATATAAAATACAAAAATATATACATATACAAATAGTAATATACACAAAGTATTTGTACTGTGATCCATATTATTACACATTACCTTACTTTTTAATATATATATATATATATATATATATATATGATGTATATATAGATATGTGTGTGTATATGTGTATTTAAAGGTGTATATTTATATTACAATTTATAATGAATGCTGAAGTAAAGTTATTCCTTCTCATGTGCTGGTCGCTCTGTTGATAAAGCTCTAGGTCAGCCGTGACAAGATTGGTCTCAAATCCTCACGAGGAGTCCGAGTGTTTATTCTTTCTCTTATGTCCTAGAGGATGCTGGGGACTCCGTAAGGACCATGGGGAATAGACGGCTCCGCAGGAGACATGGGCACTAAAAAGAACTTTAGATATGGGTGTGCACTGGCTCCTCCCTCTATGCCCCTTCTCCAGACCTCAGTTTGATACTGTGCCCAGAGAAGACTGGGTGCATTACAGGGAGCTCTCCTGAGTTTCCTGAAAGAAAGAATTTTGTTAGGTTTTTTATTTTCAGGGAGCCTGCTGGCAACAGGCTCCCTGCATTGAGGGACTGAGGGGAGAGAAGCAGACCTACTTAAATGCTAGGCTCTGCTTCTTAGGCTTCTGGACACCATTAGCTCCAGAGGGAGTCGGAACGCAGATCTCTCCTCGCTGTCCGTCCCGGAGCCGCGTCGCCGTCCTCCTCACAGAGCAGGAAGATAGAAGCCGGGTGAGTATAAGAAGACTTAAGAGGCGGCAGAAGACTTCATATCTTCACTGAGGTAATGCGCAGCGGCCATTGCTCCCACACAGAACACACACGGCAGGCACTGATGGGTGCAGGGCTCAGGGGGGGGGGGGGGGGCGCCCTGTGCAGCAATTTACACCTCTGGGACTTGTAAAACTAGATATATTGGCTCTGTGGGCTGTATGTGATTATCCCCCGCCAGTTTTTGAATGGATTCGAGCGGGACTGAAGCCCGCCGCTGAGGGGGCGGAGCTTGATCCACAGCACTCGCCAGCGCCATTTTCTCCACCGCACACGCTGAGAAGCTGGCTCCCCGAACTCTCCCCTGCTGAACACTGTGACAGAGGGGTTTAAAGAAGGGGGGGGGGGCACATAATTTGTCGCAATCAAAATTAATATATATATATATATATACTTCTCTGACGTCCTAGTGGATGCTGGGGACTCCGAAAGGACCATGGGGAATAGCGGCTCCGCAGGAGACTGGGCACAAAAGTAAAAGCTTTAAGACTACCTGGTGTGCACTGGCTCCTCCCCCTATGACCCTCCTCCAAGCCTCAGTTAGATTTTTGTGCCCGAACGAGAAGGGTGCAGTCTAGGTGGCTCTCCTGAGCTGCTTAGAAAAAAGTTTAGTTTTAGGTTTTTTATTTTCAGTGAGACCTGCTGGCAACAGGCTCACTGCATCGAGGGACTAAGGGGAGAAGAAGCGAACTCACCTGCGTGCAGAGTGGATTGGGCTTCTTAGGCTACTGGACATTAGCTCCAGAGGGACGATCACAGGCCCAGCCATGGATGGGTCCCAGAGCCGCGCCGCCGTCCCCCTTACAGAGCCAGAAGAGCAGAAGAGGTCCGGAAAAATCGGCGGCAGAAGACGTCCTGTCTTCAATAAGGTAGCGCACAGCACCGCAGCTGTGCGCCATTGCTCTCAGCACACTTCACACTCCGGTCACTGAGGGTGCAGGGCGCTGGGTGGGGGCGCCCTGAGACGCAATATAAACACCTTAGGGGGCAAAAAATGCATCACATATAGCTCCTGGGCTATATGGATGCATTTAACTCATGCCTGTTTTTCCATAAAAAAGCGGGAGAACGGCCGCCGAGAAGGGGGCGGAGCCTATCTCCTCAGCACACTGGCGCCATTTTTCCTCACAGCTCCGTTGGAGGGAAGCTCCCTGACTCTCCCCTGCAGTCCTGCACTACATAAACAGGGTAAAACAAGAGAGGGGGGGCACTAAATTGGCAGATAAATCTATACAGCAGCTATATAAGGGAAAAACACTTATATAAGGTTATCCCTGTATATATATAGCGCTCTGGTGTGTGCTGGCAAACTCTCCCTCTGTCTCCCCAAAGGGCTAGTGGGGTCCTGTCCTCTATCAGAGCATTCCCTGTGTGTGTGCTGTGTGTCGGTACGTTGTGTCGACATGTATGAGGAGGAAAATGGTATGGAGGCGGAGCAATTGCCTGTATTAGTGATGTCACCCCCTAGGGAGTCGACACCTGACTGGATGGTCTTATGGAAGGAATTACGTGATAGTGTCAGCACTTTACAAAAGACTGTTGACGACATGAGACAGCCGGCAAATCAGTTAATACCTGTACAGGCGTCTCAAACACCGTCAGGGGCTCTAAAGCGCCCGTTACCTCAGGTGGTCGACACAGACCCAGACACGGACACTGACTCCAGTGTCGACGGTGAGGAAACAAACGTATTTTCCAGTAGGGCCACACGTTACATGATCACGGCAATGAAGGAGGTTTTGAACATTTCTGATACTACAAGTACCACAAAAAAGGGTATTATGTGGGGTGTGAAAAAACTACCCGTAGTTTTTCCTGAATCCGATGAATTAAATGAGGTGTGTGATGAAGCGTGGGTTTCCCCCGATAAAAAACTGCTAATTTCTAAAAAATTATTGGCATTATACCCTTTCCCGCCAGAGGTTAGGGCGCGTTGGGAAACACCCCCTAGGGGGTGGATAAGGCGCTCACACGCTTATCAAAACAAGTGGCGTTACCGTCTCCTGATATGGTCGCCCTCAAGGAACCAGCTGATAGGAAGCTGGAAAATATCCTAAAAAGTATATACACACATACTGGTATTATACTGCGACCAGCAATCGCCTCAGCCTGGATGTGCAGTGCTGGGGTGGCTTGGTCGGATTCCCTGACTGAAAATATTGATACCCTGGACAGGGACAATATATTATTGACTATAGAGCATTTAAAGGATGCATTTCTATATATGAGAGATGCACAGAGGGATATTTGCACTCTGGCATCAAGAGTAAGTGCGCTGTCCATTTCTGCCAGAAGAGGGTTATGGACGTGACAGTGGTCAGGGGATGCGGATTCCAAACGGCATATGGAAGTATTGCCGTATAAAGGGGAGGAGTTATTTGGGGTCGGTCTATCGGACCTGGTGGCCACGGCAACGGCTGGGAAATCCACCTTTTTACCCCAGGTCACCTCTCAGCAGAAAAAGACACCGTCTTTTCAGGCTCAGTCCTTTCGTCCCCATAAGGGCAGGCGGGCAAAAGGCCACTCGTATCTGCCCCGGGGCAGAGGAAGGGGAAAAAGACTGCAGCAGACAGCCTCTTCCCAGGAACAGAAGCCCTCCCCCGCTTCTGCCAAGTCCTCAGCATGACGCTGGGGCCTTACAAGCGGACTCAGGCACGGTGGGGGCCCGTCTCAAGAATTTCAGCGCGCAGTGGGCTCACTCGCAAGTGGACCCCTGGATCCTGCAGGTAGTATCTCAGGGGTACAAATTGGAATTCGAGACGTCTCCCCCTCGCCGGTTCCTGAAGTCTGCTTTACCAACGTCTCCCCCCGACAGGGAGGCGGTATTGGAAGCCATTCACAAGCTGTATTCCCAGCAGGTGATAATCAAGGTACCCCTCCTACAACAGGGAAAGGGGTATTATTCCACGCTGTTTGTGGTACCGAAGCCGGACGGCTCGGTGAGACCTATTTTAAATCTGAAATCCTTGAACACTTACATACAAAGGTTCAAATTCAAGATGGAATCACTCAGAGCAGTGATAGCGAACCTGGAAGAAGGGGACTATATGGTGTCTCTGGACATCAAGGATGCTTACCTCCATGTCCCAATTTGCCCTTCTCACCAAGGGTACCTCAGGTTTGTGGTACAGTACTGTCACTATCCGTTTCAGACGCTGCCGTTTGGATTGTCCACGGCACCCCAGGTCTTTACCAAGGTAATGGCCGAAATGATTCTTCTTCAAAGAAAAGGCGTCTTAATTATCCCTTACTTGGACGATCTCCTGATAAGGGCAAGGTCCAGAGAACAGTTAGAGGTCGGAGTAGCACTATCTCAAGTAGTACTACGACAGCACGGATGGATTCTAAATATTCCAAAATCGCAGCTGATTCCGACGACACGTCTGCTGTTCCTAGGGATGATTCTGGACACAGTACAGAAAAAGGTGTTTCTCCCGGAGGAGAAAGCCAGGGAGTTATCCGACCTAGTCAGGAACCTCCTAAAACCAGGCCAAGTGTCAGTGCATCAATGCACAAGGGTCCTGGGAAAAATGGTGGCTTCTTACGAAGCGATTCCATTCGGCAGATTCCACGCAAGAACTTTTCAGTGGGATCTGCTGGACAAATGGTCCGGATCGCATCTTCAAATGCATCAGCGGATAACCCTGTCTCCAAGGACAAGGGTGTCTCTCCTGTGGTGGTTGCAGAGTGCTCATCTTCTAGAGGGCCGCAGATTCGGCATTCAGGACTGGGTCCTGGTGACCACGGATGCCAGCCTGAGAGGCTGGGGAGCAGTCACACAGGGAAGAAATTTCCAGGGCTTGTGGTCAAGCATGGAAACGTCACTTCACATAAATATCCTGGAACTAAGGGCCATTTACAATGCCCTAAGTCATGCAAGGCCTCTGCTTCAGGGTCAGCCGGTGCTGATCCAGTCGGACAACATCACGGCAGTCGCCCACGTAAACCGACAGGGCGGCACAAGAAGCAGGAGGGCAATGACGGAAGTTGCAAGGATTCTTCGCTGGGCGGAAAATCATGTGATAGCACTGTCAGCAGTGTTCATTCCGGGAGTGGACAACTGGGAAGCAGACTTCCTCAGCAGACACGACCTCCACCCGGGGGAGTGGGGACTTCACCCAGAAGTCTTCCACATGATTGTGAACCGTTGGGAAAAACCAAAGGTGGACATGATGGCGTCCCGCCTCAACAAAAAACTGGACAGATATTGCGCCAGGTCAAGGGACCCTCAGGCAATAGCTGTGGACGCTCTGGTAACACCGTGGGTGTACCAGTCAGTGTATGTGTTCCCTCCTCTGCCTCTCATACCCAAGGTACTGAGAATCATAAGAAGGAGAGGAGTAAGGACTATACTCGTGGCTCCGGATTGGCCAAGAAGGACTTGGTACCCGGAACTTCAAGAGATGCTCACGGAAGACCCGTGGCCTCTCCCTCTAAGAAAGGACCTGCTCCAGCAGGGACCATGTCTGTTCCAAGACTTACCGCGGCTGCGTTTGACGGCATGGCGGTTGAACGCCGGATCCTGAAGGAAAAAGGCATTCCGGATGAAGTCATCCCTACCCTGATCAAAGCCAGGAAGGATGTAACTGTGCAACATTATCACCGTATTTGGCGTAAATATGTTGCGTGGTGTGAGGCCAGGAAGGCCCCTACAGAGGAATTTCAACTGGGTCGTTTCCTGCATTTCCTGCAAACAGGACTGTCTATGGGCCTAAAATTAGGGTCCATTAAGGTTAAAATTTCGGCCCTGTCAATATTCTTCCAAAAAGAACTAGCTTCAGTTCCTGAAGTTCAGACGTTTGTCAAGGGGGTACTGCATATACAGCCTCCTTTTGTGCCTCCAGTGGCACCTTGGGATCTCAATGTAGTTTTGGGGTTCCTAAAATCACATTGGTTTGAACCACTCACCACTGTGGACTTAAAATATCTCACATGGAAAGTGGTAATGCTGTTAGCCCTGGCCTCAGCCAGGCGTGTCTCAGAATTGGCAGCTTTATCCTATAAAAGCCCTTACCTAATTTTTCATACGGACAGGGCAGAATTGAGGACTCGTCCTCAATTTCTCCCTAAGGTGGTTTCAGCATTTCACTTAAACCAGCCTATTGTGGTGCCTGCGGCTACTAGGGACTTGGAGGATTCCAAGTTGCTGGACGTAGTCAGGGCCCTGAAAATATGTTTCCAGGACGGCTGGAGTCAGAAAATCTGACTCGCTGTTTATCCTGTATGCACCCAACAAGCTGGGTGCTCCTGCTTCTAAGCAGACTATTGCTCGTTGGATTTGTAGTACAATTCAGCTTGCACATTCTGTGGCAGGCCTGCCACAGCCAAAATCTGTAAAGGCCCATTCCACACGGAAAGTGGGCTCATCTTGGGCGGCTGCCCGAGGGGTCTCGGCTTTACAACTTTGCCGAGCAGCTACTTGGTCAGGGGCAAACACGTTTGCTAAATTCTACAAATTTGATACCCTGGCTGAGGAGGACCTGGAGTTCTCTCATTCGGTGCTGCAGAGTCATCCGCACTCTCCCGCCCGTTTGGGAGCTTTGGTATAATCCCCATGGTCCTTTCGGAGTCCCCAGCATCCACTAGGACGTCAGAGAAAATAAGAATTTACTTACCGATAATTCTATTTCTCATAGTCCGTAGTGGATGCTGGGCGCCCATCCCAAGTGCGGATTGTCTGCAATACTTGTACATAGTTATTGTTACAAAAAATCGGGTTATTATTGTTGTGAGCCATCTTTTCAGAGGCTCCTCTGTTATCATGCTGTTAACTGGGTTCAGATCACAAGTTGTACGGTGTGATTGGTGTTGCTGGTATGAGTCTTACCCGGGATTCAAAATCCTTCCTTATTGTGTACGCTCGTCCGGGCACAGTATCCTAACTGAGGCTTGGAGGAGGGTCATAGGGGGAGGAGCCAGTGCACACCAGGTAGTCTTAAAGCTTTTACTTTTGTGCCCAGTCTCCTGCGGAGCCGCTATTCCCCATGGTCCTTTCGGAGTCCCCAGCATCCACTACGGACTATGAGAAATAGAATTATCGGTAAGTAAATTCTTATTATATATGCAGACAAATGCCCGGCACTCCACCTTGTGGATAACATCGACCTTGGTGCCCTCCAAAAGCAATGTATAGATAGTTGGAATAGGCGGCACTCACAGGAATTCTTAAAGAAGAAAATACTCAGACCGAGTAGTCTATTTTGTCGGACAAAATAGACTACTCGGTCTGAGTATTTTCTTCTTTGAGAATTCCTGTGAGTGCTGCCTATTCCAACTATATATATATATATCTATATATATATATCTATATATATATATATATATATATATCTATATATATATATATATATATATATATATATATATATATATATATCTATATATATATATATATATCTATATATATATATCTATCTATATATATCTATATATATATATATATATCTATATATATATATATCTATCTATATATATATCTATATATATATCTATATATATATACAGATCCCTGCACACTCACATAAACTCTGCCAACAGCTGGGGTGCCAATCAGAGTCCAACCCACTTAGAGGTGGGACCCATAGTACAGTACAAGGTTATCCACCTAGTGGAACAGATAGCACTCTCCAGACTTTAATCTCAATTATTCAGCAAAGAGAATTTAATAAAGGTAATCTCACAAGTAAGATTACCTTTTTTAAATTCTCTTTGCTGAATAATTGAGATTAAAGTCTGGAGAGTGCTATCTGTTCCACTAGGTGGATAACCTTGTTATATATATATATATATATATATATATATATATATATATATATATATATATATATATACATATATAGTGGGTGGACCGGCACTCCCTCAGTGATACGTTGGTGTGCCCTCTGGTGAAAAGAGGTAAAACGATAGGCAACGAAGCAAACAGCGGCACTCAGGGTCTTATGCAAAGTTCAAGTGTATTGAAATCACTCACCTTGACAACGGGACTTGCGTGTCCCGAAAACGTTGGATTTTATGGAGTGATTTCAATACACTTGAATTTTGCATAAGACCCTGAGTGCCGCTGTTTGCTTCGTTGCCTATATATATATATATATTTAATATAAAAAGCGCTATCTGGGGATTTTTTCCCCCCAAAGTTATTGGCGCTGGGTGTGTGCTGGCATACTCTCTCTCTGTCTCTCCTAAGGGCCTTGTGGGGGAACTGTCTCCAGATTAGAGATTTCCCTGAGTGTGTGGGGTGTCGGTATGCGTGTGTCGGCATGTCTGAAGCGGAAGGCTCTTCTAGGGAGGAGGTGGAGCAAATGAGTGTGGTGTCTCCGTCGGCAACGCCGACACCTGACTGGGTGGATATGTGGAATGTTTTAAATGCAAATGTGAATTTATTACACAAGTAGCCCTGCCTTTTACTGTGTCGCAAGGACCTTCTGGGTCTCAAAAGCGCCCACTATCCTAAGTTGTAGACACGGATACCGACACGGATTCTGACTCCAGTGTCGACTATGATGATGCGAAGTTGCAGCCAAAATTGGCTAAAAGTATTCATTATATGGTTATTGCAATGAAAGAGGTGTTGCATATCAGAGATGACCCCTCGGTCCGTGACACGAGGGTGCGCATGTATAAGGAAAAGAGACCTGAGGTAACCTTCCCCCCATCTCATGAGCTGAACGAGTTATTTGAAAAGGCTTGGGAATCTCCAGATAAAAAACTGCAGATTCCCAAAAGGATTCTTATGGCGTATCCTTTCCCGGCTAAGGACAGGATACGGTGGGAATCCTCCCCAAGGGTGGACAAAGCGTTGACACGCTTATCCAAAAAGGTAGCGCTGCCATCTCAAGATACTGCAACCCTCAAGGTTCCTGCTGATCGCAGGTAGGAGACTACTTTGAAGTCAATTTACACACATACTGGTACCTTACTCAGACCGGCGATAGCGTCTGCTTGGGTTTGTAGCGCTGTAGCAGCGTGAACAGATACCTTATCTGCTGATATAGATACGCTGGATAAGGAAACCATTTTATTGACCCTGGGTCATATTAAAGATGCTGTCCGATATATGAGAGATGCTCAGAGAGACGTTGGCCTACTGGGTTCCAGAGCCAACGCTATGGCGATTTCTGCTAGACGAGCCCTATGGACCCGACAATGGACGGGTGATGCCGACTCGAAGCGGCATATGGAGGATTTACCTTACAAGGGTGAGGAATTGTTTGGGGAAGGTCTCACGGACCTAGTTTCCACAGCTACGGCAGGTAAATCAACTTTTTTGCCTTATGGTTCCTCACAGCCTAAGAAAACGCCACATTATCAGATGCAGTCCTTTCGGTCGCATAAACCCAAGAGAGTACGAGGATCTTCCTTTCTTGCCAGAGGTAAGGGCAGGGGGAAAAAGCTGCCAACCACAGCTAGTTCCCAGGAGCAGAAGTCCTCCCCGGCCTCTACAAAATCCACCGCATGACGCTGGGGCTCCGCTGAGGGAGTCCGCCCCAGTGGGGGCACGTCTTCGACTTTTCAGCCACGTCTGGGTTCACTCACAGGTGGATCCCTGGGCAATAGAAATTGTTTCCCAGGGTTACAAGCTGGAATTCGAAGAGGTGCATCCTCGCCGGTTTTTCAAATCGGCCCTACCGGCTTCTCCCCCAGAGAGGGAGATAGTTTTAAATGCATTTCAAAAATTGTGTCAACAAGTGGTGGTCAAAGTTCCCCTGCTTCAGCAGGGGATGGGGTATTACTCAACCCTGTTTGTAGTCCCGAAACCGGACGGTTCGGTCAGACCCATTTTAAATTTAAAATCCTTAAACCTATACTTAATAAGGTTCAAGTTCAAGATGGAATCACTCAGAGCGGTCATCGCCATTCTGGAAGGGGGGGATTATATGGTGTCCCTGGACATAAAGGATGCATACCTTCATGTCCCCATATATCCGCCTCATCAGGCGTTCCTGAGATTTGCTGTACAGGATTGTCATTACCAATTTCAGACGTTGCCGTTTGGGCTTTCCACGGCCCCGAGGATTTTCACCAAGGTAATGGCGGAAATGATGGTGCTCCTGCGCAAGCAGGGTGTCACAATTATCCCATACTTGAACGATCTCCTAATAAAAGCAAGATCAAGAGAGCATTTGCTGAACAGAGTATCACTTTCCCTGAGGGTGTTGCAACAGCACAGCTGGATTCTCCCGAAGTCACAGTTGGTTCCAACGACCCGTTTGCCTTTCTTAGGCATGATTCTGGATACAGACCAGAAAAGGGTTTATTGGAAAAGGCCCAAAAACTCATGAATTTGGTCAGGGACCTCTTGAAGCCAAAAAGGGTGTCGGTGCATCACTGCACTCGAGTTCTGGGAAAGATGGTGGCGTCTTACGAGGCCATTCCATTCGGCAGGTAACATGCGAGGACTTTTCAATGGGACCTTCTGGACAAGTGGTCCGGGTCACATCTACAGATTCATCAGATGATCAGCCTGTTCCCCAGGGCCAGGGTATCTCTCCTGTGGTGGCTGCAGAGTGCTCACCTTCTAGAGGGTCGCAGGTTTGGCATTCAGGAATGGGTTCTGGTATCCACGAACGCGAGCCTCCGAGGTTGGGGAGCAGTCACACAGGGAAGAAACTTCCAAGGTCTCTGGTCAAGCCTGGAGGCTTGTCTTCACATCAACGTACTGGAGTTAAGGGCCATATACAATGGCCTTCGTCAAGCGGAGAATTTGCTTCGCGACCTACCGGTTCTGATTCAGTCAGACAACACCACCGCAGTGGCTCATGTAAACCGCCAAGGCGGAACAAAGAGCAGAGTGGCAATGGCAGAAGCCACCAGGATTCTTCGCTGGGCGGAAAATCATGTAAGCGCTCTGACAGCAGTCTTCATTCCGGGAGTGGACAACTGGGAAGCAGACTTCCTCAGCAGACACGATCTACATCCAGGAGAGTGGGGACTTCATCAGGAAGTCTTCGCAGAGATTGCAAGTCAGTGGGGACTGCCTCAGATAGACATGATGGCGTCACGCCTCAACAAGAAACTACCGAGGTATTGCGCCAGGTCAAGGGACCCTCCGGCGGTGGCAGTGGATGCCCTGGTGACTCCGTGGGTGTTCCAGTCGGTCTATGTGTTTCCTCCTCTTCCTCTCATCTCCTCCAAGATATTGAGAATCATAAGACGAAGAGGAGTGCAGACAATTCTCATTGTTCCAAATTAGCCGCGAAGGGCCTGGTATCCGGATCTGCAGGAAATGCTCACAGAAGATCCGTGGCCTCTTCCTCTCAGAGAGGACCTGTTACAACAGGGGCCCTGTCTGTTCCAAGACTTACCGCGGCTGCGTTTGACGGCATGGCGGTTGAACGCCGGATCCTAGCGGAAAAGGGCATTCCAGATTGAGGTCATTCCTACTCTGATAAAGGCTAGGAAGGACGTGACAGCAAAACATTATCACCGTATATGGCGGAAGTATGTATCTTGGTGTGAGTCCAGGAATGCTCCTCCGGAAGAATTCCATCTGGGACGTTTCCTTCACTTCCTACAGACTGGAGTGAATTTGGGCCTAAAATTAGGCTCCATTAAGGTTCAGATTTCGTCCCTATCCATTGTCTTTCAGAAGGAATTGGCTTCTCTCCCAGAAGTACAGACCTTTGTGAAGGGAGTGCTGCATATCCAGCCTCCTTTTGTACCTCCAGTGGCACCCTGGGACCTTAACGTGGTGTTGCAGTTCCTTAAGTCTCACTGGTTTGAGCCTCTTAAAACGGTGGAATTAAAGTTTCTCACTTGGAAAGTGGTCATGCCGTTGGCCTTGGCATCGGCAAGGCGAGCGTCTGAGTTGACTGCTTTATCGCACAAAAGCCCCTATCTGATTTTCCATGTGGATAGAGCGGAGTTGCGGATTCGTCCTCAATTTTTGCCCAAGGTGGTTTAATCTTTTCATATGAACCAACCTATTGTGGTGCCTGTGGCTACGCGGGACTTGGAGAATTCCGAGTCCCTTGATGTGGTCAGGGCTTGAAAATTTATGTGGCCAGAACGGCTCGGGTTAGGAAAACAGAGGCAGTGTTTGTCCTGTATCAGGCCAACAAGGTTGGCGCTCCTGCTTCTAAGCAGACTATTGCTCGCTGGATCTGTAACACGATTCAGCAGGCTCATTCTACGGCTGAAAAGATAAATAAAATGAATATATAGACTTGACTATATAAGAGAGCGCGAAAATAATATAATATAAAAACAATTTATTATTACCTTCTGAGGAAACCGACAGCCAGCTACGTTGGAGAAACGTGTAAAGGTGATAGCCACTTCACCCACCTTGTTACCAGCTTTCAATACCGGCATTGCCACTGTGTTGATTACCTGTGCCGCGGACAGCTGCTTCATCCCAGCTTTGGGATCCACCTCCTTGCAGATCACCTTTTTTGTTGCCGGCCGCTCTGTCCCAGTCGGGGACGAATCATCTGCAGACCGCTCGTGCTGCTTGCGGCTGCGCTGCCCCAGTCCGGGATTCACCGTCTTCTACATCGCTGCCTCAGCCCTTGTGCTATAGGGTCTGGCAGCGTCTCCCTGCATTCCACGGCTACAAGTGCACCGTTTGGAGTTCAAAGGACGGGAGGCACAAAAATGCTAGCGGTGAGATATTTTATGTACCAATCACGGGGGCTGTGACTGCACTACATGGATGAGGAGGATCATTAAATCATATCCAGCAGAGTGTCAAGCTCTACTTCGGCGCATATCTCCACTATATCTAAAGGCCAGTACCCTTAATAAGGTATACATCCACATTTATTCTTCAATACAGGGAGCCATTCATTGGTCCGGGACATTTATTTACATCTTTGTCCATGTAAGAATCTTTGGACATCTATAAATACGTTTAAATTGGGACTGGTCATGGACATAAGTCTACTGGTTTATAATGGTTCAAGTGATGTGATGTGGTTTTATTATTATAACAAATTTTGATCTATTTACCATGACCGTCTCGACTAGGAGGGCGTTGTGGATTCACCAAGGGAATGCTGAGACTGACTCCGAGAATTACTGGAGTATCTTCCCTATGAAGGTGTAACCTGGTTTTGGGATGGCTTTGTTAAGTTGATCTCGGCAGATACCACTGGTAAGTCTACCTTCTTGAGCTATGTTCCCTCACAACGGTTGGTGACGCATTTTTTGTAGGATGCAGTCATTTTGACCGGTTGGATACCATTTTTTCCCCTTCTGTGCAGGTAAAGGAAGGTGAAAAGGTAAGAGGTCTGCAGCCTTTTTAAGTTCGCAGAAGCAGATATCGTCCTCTGTTTCTACCACACCCACCGCATGTCGCTGGCTCTATCTTGCTGGAGCCCACACCGGTGGGAACTCGTCTAATACTCTTCGGTCAGTCCTGGAATGAACTTGGACCAGTGAGTTAAGAATAGAGTCTTATAATAGATCTTACCGATTCTCCTCTGGACGGGAAGGTAGTATGTGGCGCCATACAAGAGTTGGGTCAGGATCAGGACATTGTCCTGCTGTCCCTGTCACACACACACAAAAAAAGCTGTTATTCAAGCTTTTTCGTGCTTCTGAGCCCGGACAGCTCTGTCAGAACAATCCCAAAGAGATGGAATCTCTCAGGGCAGGGATCTCCAACCTTTAAAAGAAGAAAAAGGATTTTAATGCGGTTTCATCCGCATTAAGATTACCTGGGTTTGCTATTCAGGATTGTCATTGCCATTTCACCGGATTGATGGCAGTATGATGGTTTTCCTTCAATAGTAAGAGCCATTATTATTCTGTACTGGGACGCTTTCCTGACTACGGCGAGATCAAGAAACAAGTGGTACAAATCTTTGTTTCTCTCTGACAGTTCTTCAACACAGAGAATCGCTGTTGATCCCAATGACGCAGATATCTGAGTTGGGAATAAGATTAGATACTGAACTGTTGAGAGTTTGTTTTTTCCTGTGGAAAGAGATCTGAGGATCCAGAGTCGGATCAGATTTGCAACGGTGTAAACCCATCAATATGTTGCGGCCTACGAGGCCATTCGGTGAGGAGGTCAAATGCCAGAGTTGTTTTTGCGGGACCAGTTGGACATGTGGTCCGGGTCTCGCCTGCACATGCACCGGAAAATAATCCTATTTTCCAGGACCAGGATATCTCTCCTGTGGTGGCTTCACAGTTCTCACCTCCTAGAGGGACGAAGGTTCGGGATCCAGGATTAGATCCTGGTGTCCATGGTTACAAGTCTCCGAGGCTGGGGAGCAGTCTTTCCAGGGGAAGAATTTCCAGGGAAAAAGGTCAAGCCGGGAAGCTTGTCTGCAATAAGCATTCTTGAATTAAGAGCTATTTACAACGGAACATCTTCTTCGCGATCTGCCCGTCTTCATTCTGTCGGACGACTTAACAGCAGTGGCGTAAGTAAGCCGCTAGGGCGGAACGAGGAGCAAAGCGGCAATGGCAGAAGCCGCAAAAGTTTTCAGCTGGGCGGAAAGGCATGTAAACGCTCTATTAGAGGTCTTCGTTCCGGGTGTAGACAACGGAGAAATAGACTTCCTCAGCAGACACGATCTCCATCCAGGAGAGTGGGGTCTTCATCAAGAAGTTTTCACAGAAGTGGCAAGTCTTTGGGGAATTCCTCAATTAGACATGATGGCGTCTCGCCTCAACAAGAAACTTCAGGGATATTGTTCCAGGTCAAGGGACACTTGAGCAATAGCAGTGGACGCCCTCGTGACACCATGGGTGTTTCAGTCGGTCTATGTGTTCCCTCCACTTTCACTCTTTCCGAAGGTGATAAACATAAGAAGAACAAAGGTTCAGGCGATCCTCATTGTTCCGGTCTAGCCAAGGAGGGCTTGGTATCCAGATCTTCAAGACTTACTCATAGAAGATCCCTGGCCTCTTCTTCTATGAGAGGACCTGTTACAGCAAGGACCGGGCGTGTATCAAGACTTACCGCGGCTGCGTTTGACGACATGGCGGTTGAACGCCATATCCTAGCCTGAAAGGGTATATCCGGTGAAGTCATTCCCACATTGCTTCAGGCTAGGAAAGGAGTAACGGCGAAGCTTTACCACCGTATTTGGAGGAAGTATGTGTCTTGGTGGGAATCCAAGAAGGCTCCTACGGAAGAATTTCAGCTGGGTAGTTTTCTCCATTTTTTTTTGCAAGCAGGTGTAGATGCAGGCCTAAAGTTAGGCTCCATTAAAGTGCAGATTTCGGCCTTATCAATTTTCTTTCAAAAAGAATTGGCCACCCTTCCAGAAGTTCAGACTTTCGTGAAAGGAGTGCTGCACATCCAACCTCCGTTTGTGCCCCCAGTGGCACCATGGGACCTTAACGTGGTGTTGCAGTTTCTTATGTCACACTTGTTGGAACCTTTACGAAAGGTTGAGTTAAAATTTCTCACTTGGAAAGTGGTCATGCTATTGGCCTTGGCGTCCGCAAGGCGGGTGTCGTAATTAGCAGCTTTGTCTCACAAGAGCCCCTATTTGATCTTCCATGTGGATAGAGCGGAGTTGAGAACTCTGCAACAATTTCTCCCAAAAGTGGTTTCTGCGTTTCACAGGAAACAACCTATTGTGGTGCCTGTGGCTACTAAAGCCTTGGCTGATTCGAAGTCTCTCGATGTAGTCAGAGTTTTGAATATTTATGTCACCAGATCGGCTCAGATTGGGGACACAGAGGCTCTGTTTATCCTGTATGCTCCCAAAAATTGGGGCTCCTGCCTCTAAGCAGACTGTTGCACGCTGGATCTGTGATACGATTCGGAATGCTCATTCTACGGCTGGATTTCTGTTACCGAAGTTGGTGAAGTCCCATTCTACCAGGAAGGTGGGCTCTTTTTGGGCGGATGCCCAAGGAGTCTCGGCGGTTCAACTTTGCCGAGCAGCTACTTGGTCGGGTTCAAACACTTTTGCTAAGTTCTGCAAGTTTGATACCCTGACTGATGAGGACCTCATGTTTGCTCAATCGGTGCTGCAGAGTCATCCGCACTCTCCCGCCCGGTCTGGAGCTTTGGTATAAACCCCATGGTCCTTACGGAGTCCCCAGCATTCTCTAGGACGTATGAGAAAATAGGATTTTAATACCTACCGGTAAATCCTTTTCTCTTAGTCCGTAGAGGATGCTTGGCGTCCGTCCCAGTGCGTACTGTATCTGCAGCTATTGGTTGTGGTTCCACTCATGTGGTGTTTCTTTTCAGTCAAGTCTGTTGCTGCTGTTGTTCATGCCGTGGCATGCGATATGTGATTATTGGTCGTGTTTACACACAGGTTGTGTTACATTTTCGGTCAGCATATTGCTGTATGTTTTTCATGCCGTCAGCTGGTGTTCTATTGAATGCCACGTTCTGCGGCATGTTCGAGGTGTGAGCTGGTATGTTTAAACAATAAATTCTTTCCTCGAAATGTCCGTCTCCCTGGGTACAGTTCTCTAACTGAAGTCTGGAGGAGGGGCACAGAGGGAGGAGCCAGTTCACACCCATTCAAAGTCTTATAGTGTGCCCATGTCTCCTGCGGATCCCGTCTATACCCCATGGTCCTTTTGGAGTCCCCAGCATCCTCTACGGACTAAGAGAAAAGTATTTACCGGTAGGTATTAAAATCCTATTTTCTGGAGTCCAGTGTCAGACACTGCAGTCATGGCGAAAATCGCAGCCAAAATGGCCGCCGCACATGCGAAGTAGTCAAGTTGGTCTCCAGAACATGGTGGATTCTATCACTTTCTAGGATGCAATAGAGAAATGATACACAGAATCTGAATGGTTGCTATGGCAACATCACCACTTTTAATTTTTAGAAGTCATAGTAAATTTACCCCTAAGTAGGGGGGAATGGGTTACTATCTCGCAGTAATGGCTGCCACAGAGCATCTTAAAAAAAAAAAAAAAATCGGTGAGTATAACCTCCCCTTCCCCCCCCCCCCCCCCCCCCCCCCCCCCCCCCCCAATCAATCCGTACACCTCCAAGATAAAGTGTTTGCTGCAGCAGCAGAGCCGTGCTCAGAAAGTAAAGTCTAGTACACACTGTGCAGTTCAGATTAACACACTCCACGGAGCGACAATCTGATCAGTATGCGCCATGTACACTATTTTAACATTGGCGATTGGACACCTCAAACTTAAATTCTTAAAATGCGACCTCCTGACCTGACCGTTGTTTGAAGCCGTTTATGGACTAGCGCATCTATGCATTTATCAGGCAATCGATCAAATCATTGCATAGGTGTCAAAATCACAGTTCAGCATAAATCAGTAAAAAACAAAAACAAAACGACAAAAACACAACATTTATTCTAGAGATTAAATCAAATCTATGTGACAGTTATTA